>NW_027397066.1:135003163-135071342 GCF_003265705.2 Callorhinus ursinus
TCCTCTTTGATCTCCTGTTGAGTTCGTAGGTGTTCAGAATGGTTTGATCCCTATTCAGCTGAATTCCTGAGACCAGACGAAATCTAGGTCTCCTACTCCTCCGCCATCTTGCTCCGCCCCCTCTTAATTAATAGATCTTATTTGTTAAAGCAGTTTCAGGATTACCAAAAAAAAAAAAAAAAAAAGAGTGGAAAGTACAAAGACTTTCCTTATACTCCCTCCCCTCTCCTTGAGTTTTTATTACTAACATTTTGTACTTGTGTTTATTACAAGTGATGAGCCAATTTTAATGCATTATTTTTAACTAAATTCTACAGTTTACATTAAGTTTCATTCTCGGTGTTGTACCTTCTATGTACTTTTGCAATTGTATAATGACCTGTAGTCATCATTACAGTATCATACAGAATATTTTCATTGCCCTAAAAATCCCCTGTGCTCAGTTTATTAATCCTTCTATCTCCCCAAACTTCTAGCATCCACTGATCTCTTTCTTTACTCTCTCCATAGTTTGTCTTTTCCAGAATGACTTTGATTTTTACCAGAGTATGTTAGGGAATTCCCTGAAAATGGACCAAGATCATTCTTTGGTTGATTGCAAGTGTTGCTTTTAAGACAGTTAAAATGTGCATATTCAAAATCAATTGTTTAAATGATCCATTTCTGATTGGAATATTCAGATATGTACCAGAAGTCACCCAGTATCCAAATATTTATCAAAAAATTTGTATGTCCAGGGCACCTGGGTGGCTCAGTCAGTTAAGCATCTGACTCTTGATTTTAGCTCAGGTCATGATCTCAAGGTCATGAGATTGAGCCCCCAGCCAGGGCACCGCACTCAGTGGGGAGTCTTCTGGAGGATTCTTTCTCTCCTTCTCCCTCTGCCCCCCACCCACTTGTGCTCTATCTCGAAAAAAAATTCTGTCCTAATTTCTCTCCCTTCCTCCTTCCTTTGCTACTTGCTATTGTTTTAACTCATATTTATTTAGCACCTACTACTGCCAAACAAGTTATATGATGAGTATGGTGATTATTATGGACTGTTCGTGTCACCCTACATCCATAGCGTTAAAATCCTAACCCCTAATGTGATGGTATTTAGGAGGTGGGGTCTTTGGGAAGTGATTAGGTCATAAGAGTAGAGCCCTGATGAATGGGATTAGCGTCCTTATGAAAGAGACACCAGAGAACCCTATCAGCTCTCCCCACAATGTGATGATATGAGAAAACAGCCATCTGTGAGCCAGGAAGTGGGCACTCATCAGACACCAAAGCTGGCATTGCCTCCATCTTGAATTTCCTAACCTCCAGAACTGTGAGAATTGAATGTTGATTGTTTAAGACACCAGTCTATGGTGTTTTTCTTTTATCAACTTGAAGGGACTGAGACAGAAATTGATACTAAGAAATGGGTGCTGTTATAACAAATTTCTAAAAATGTGAAAGTGGCTTTGAGATTGAGTAATGAGTAGAGGCTGGAAGAGTTTTGAGGTTCATGCTAGAAAAAAACCTAGATTGGACTAGGGTGTATTTTCTTTTTTTTTTTTTTTTATGTTCGGTTAGCCAGCATATAGTACATCATTAGTTTTTGATGTAGTGTTCAATGATTCATTAGTTGTATATAACACTCGGTACTAATCACAACACATGCCCTCCTTAATACCCATCATCCATTTATGCCATCCGCCAACCCCCTTCCCTTCTGTAACCCTCGGTTTGTTTCCTGGAGTCCGGAGTCTCTCATGGTTTGTCTCCCTCTCTGATTTCTTCCCATTCAGTTGTCCCTCCCTTCTCTTATGGTCCTCTGTGCTATTCCTTATATTCTACATATGATAATTGTCTTTCTCTGATTGACTTATTTCACTTAGCATAATCCCCTCCAGTTCCATCCATGTTAATGCAAATGGTGGGTAGTCATCCTTTCTGATGGCTGAGTAATATATTCCGTTGTATATATGAACCACATCTTCTTTATCCATTCATCTGTTGAAGGGCATCTTGACTCCTTCCACAGTTCGGCTATTGTGGACATTGCTGCTATGAATGCTGGGGTGCAGGTGCCCCTTCTTTTTACTACATCTGTGTCTGGGGTAAATACCTAGTAGTGCAATTGCTGGGTCATAGGGTAGCTCTATTTTTAACATCTTGAGGAACTTCCACACTGTTTTCCAGAGTGGCTGCACCAGCTTGCATTCCCACCAACAGTGTAAGAGGGTTCCCCTTTCTCCACATCCTCGCCAACACTTGTTTCCTGTCTTGTTAATTTTTGCCATTCTAACTGGTGTAAGGTGGTATCTCATTGTGGTTTTGATTTGTATTTCTCTGATGGCTAATGATGTTGAACATTTTTTCATGTGTCTGTTAGCCACTTGTATGTCTCCTTTGGAGTTTTAAAGGTGATTCTGGATAACGGCTCAAAAAGAAAAGAGGAGAGCTGTAAAGAACTCTTCCCTATTCTTAGAGAATACCTAGGTAATCATGCACAGAATGTGGATGGAAATATAGGTAGTAAAGTCCATTCTGATGAAGTCTCAGATGGAAATCAAGAGCACGTATGGACACTGGAGGAAAGGCCATCCTTGTCATAAAGTGGCAAAGGGCCTGGGTGAGCTGTGTTCATGTGTTTTGTGGAAAATAGAACTTGCAAATCATGAAAGCGGATAGTTGGCTGAGGAGATTTCTAAGAGAGTGCTGAAGGAGTAGCTTACTTCTTCCTGACTACTTATAGCAAAATGTGAGAAGAAAACAATGTCTTTTAGATGGAATTATTAAGCATAAGAGGAACCAAAACTTAAGGATTTGGAAAACTCACAACCTAACCTAACCATTTTGTAAAAAAATAAGAATGTGTTCAGGGTATGGCCCAGTGACCATTTAATAAGGATATCAATATGGACATGGACCAAGGACCTAGTCAGCCGTTAAGTCAGGCACTATCCTTCAAGACGAGGGGGAAATGACTCCCCCAATGTGATTCAGCCGTCATCAGGGCTGCTACTCTCACTGCGGGCCTGGAGTGGTTTCAAAGGCTGGGGTTTCCGCTCTGGTTTAGGCAGGCCAGGATGCACCTGCCCAGTGCCCTGGGCTGGGGTTCTGCAGGGAGCTGTGGTGTGGGTTGTGCCCAGGGGAGCTGTGGGGGTGAGGTTGCCTGGAACTGAGGGGCCATGACCCAAGCCAGGGGAACTGCAGGTGCACCACCCCAGCTTGAGAGAGCCTTGGGTGTGCAACTGTAGTCTGGGAGACCCGTGGAGTTAAGGCCGCCAACCCCAGTGAGTCCAGAGGCAGAACATTGAGCCAAAAAGGATTATTCTTGAATCCTAAGGTTTAATGTTGTTTGCTCTGTTAGGTTTGGGCTTACTTGGGCCCCTTTACCCCTTTATTCTTTTCTATTTATCCCTTTTGGAATAGAAATGTCTATCCTATGCCTGTCTGATCATTGTATTTAGGAAGCATGTAACTTGTTTGGTTTCACAGATTCATAGCTAGAGAGGAATTTGTCTCAAGGTGAATCATCTGTGGTATTCTGTAATAGCAGCCCAAATTGATTAAGACAGTGATGATCCCTAAAATCCCTCAGATCTGACTTTGTACTCCAGCTACTTCTCAATAAGTCCTCAGTCACTGTGCTTATTCAAGTCACCATCATCTCATACTGGATTTACTGAAAACTAGTCTTTAAATTGGCCTCTTTACAGACATTCTTGCCCTCTCTTCAGTCTTTTCCAAAGGTTGTAGCATCCTTTAAAAATATAAATGGGGCTGGAGCTCCTGGATGGCTCAACTCTTGATCTCAGCCCAGGTCTTGACCTCACGGTCATGAGTTTGGGTGCCACGCTGGGCTTGAGCTGGGCATGGAGCATACTTAAAAAAGTTAAATATATATACATATATATACTCTCACAAACTGCCCCAGCCTTGTTTGGCACCATTGTTGTGTGCTTCAGCCACAGAACCCTTGTTTTAGTTGCTTAAAGCATCATGCTCCTTTCCTACTCAGGACCCTGTGTGTGCTGCTCGCTAAGTGTGCAATGGTCTTCCCCTCCCCTTTTCTGGCCCCACCCCCTCACCCCCCCACCCCATCTGGTTAACACAAAATAGAGGTTTCAAATATTAATTCAGTAGTCATACATTCAGGAAAAAATATCAGAATAGATGCCACTCTCTTGTCACAGAATTTAACAGTATCTTGTTTTTATTTTATATACACATTATAATTATTTATTGGTGTGATTAATTGATGAATTCTTTTTTTCTATACTTAGCATGCCGTCCATGCACACTGGACCTATATTTGTTTGTAAGGTTTGAATTTGAGTTCAAAACCAAACTTAAGGACGCCTGGGTAGCTCAGTTGGTTAAGTGTCTGTCTTTGGCTCAGGTCATGATCCCAGGTCCTGGGAGGGAGCGCTGCATGGGGCTCCCTGCTCAGCTGAGAGTCTGTTTCTCCCTCTCCCTCTGCCCCTCCTCCTGCTTGTGCTCACTCTCTCTCTCAAATAAATGAATAAATAAATAAACAAATAAATAAATAAAATAAAAAAACCCCAGCAGAGTGCTTAGAATAAAGTAGTTAATATGTATTTATAGAGTGAGTGAATGAATGAACAGATATATCTCAGGGTACTGTGCTGAGTATTATATCTTTTCCCTATCAATTAATCTATTATTTCAGTTTTCTGTTAGGTAGTAGAATTTAGTAATGTTTATAATTGGTATTATTAAATGGTAAAGACTGGATGGTGAGTAACAAATCAACATTTTTTGCTACTAGGTAAATACGCATGACTGTTGTTAAGACTTGAGTTCCCAGTTCGTGGACTATTCTCATCTTAAAAACATAATTGTCATTTACTGGTTATACTGAACTCTCCTCCCACCCCCCCACACCCCCATGTCACACAATTTCAGTATCAGCGGCATTGATCTAGTTTTAGATGTCTTGGCTGTATAATGAAGAATATACTTAAAGCATTAATATTGTCTAGATGAAACCTTTTAAAACACTGGTGGAAATATTCTCAAATTTTAGAATGAACGGTTAGAAACTCATGCTCTTCAGCTGTATGGGTGTGTTAGGGGGCATTTCTTCCATCCTTCCCTTCTTTATGGACTGCTTGAATCCTGCTGTTTTTCTGATATCCCATTTCTTTTTTTAATGTATTCTAGTAGTTACACAGCAAACTCCACTTTGGACAAAGGAAATAGAATAGAAACACAGTTTATTTCACTCATCTCTGTTTCTTTCCCTGCTTCCTAACCACTGAAAAGTCCCCTGCGGCTCTTCTCCCCTCCTGCAGATCAATACTTCTTGTCTTAGTTTAATGAACACTCCTACATTGATCTCTCTCAGGTGCTGTGTTACTTTATGACAAGTTTCTTGGTTACAGCTGGCTTTTAGTTCAGTCAGTGGAGCACCCAGCCATTCCCTCCACAAAGCAAATTGCTACAATGGTAGCTTTATTCATCAGGGGTTAATGTGTGATTTTTTTCCCTCCCTTCAGAAGGGAACAAATAGATTTTTTTTTCCATTCAATTCTTTAACTGCAACTTTTTTAGTTACATTCCTGGAAGAATTCTCATGCTTTTGTGGCTTTTCTTTCTGTTGTTACAATGTGTGTGGTTGATTAACAAAGTAACTGCCTACTCCTAGGACACAACCACATCAATTTCATCTTAGTCCTCATTCACCTGGTCACTTCTTCTTGCTTGGTTTCCCTCCCAATTACATTGTGACCCCAAGTAAACACTTTCCCCTTATTGTTTGTTTAAACTAATTGCTAGCTCAGTTGCCTTTTTTGTTTGTTTGTTTTGTTTTGTTTTAAAACTGATTTCTTAGAAGTAGATAATTTGTTTTGCATTTATTTATTTATTTATTCCAAAAAATGAACACCACATCACCGCAATCTGGGATACCACCAGTCAATATTGACTCTTCATTTTTTTTCTTTCTTTTTTTTTTTTTTAGCAAATCTTTGTATTTTCAAAAAATATTCAGCACCCTACCATTTCTCACACCTCCCACTACCCTCACTATTATCTCGAATAGTCACCAAGAGTCTCCATCTGACTCCACCCTTGCCCTTGAAAAGACTAATTTCTGTACATCCGTCAGATGATCCTTTAAAACAGAAGTTGGATAATATCACTTCTTTCCTCCAGAACAATCTATCAACTCCTCATGCCATTCACAGTAAGAGTCAACATCTATTTAACGGCCAACAAGTTCATACATGGTCTCAACTGTTCATTTTAGTCTGTTTGGGCTGCCATAACAGCATAACACAGACAGAGTAACAATCAAAGTTTATTTCTCTCGGTTCTGGACACTAGAAATATGAGCTCACAGAGCCAGTATGGTCCGAGGAAGGGTCTCTTCCATGTTGCACGCTGCTGACTTCTCACTGAAACCTCACCTGAGGGAAGGGGTGAGGGGTCTCTGGGCTCTCTTTTCTGAGAGCACCAGTCTCATTCATGAGGGATCCACCTTCACAACCTAATCACTTCCCAAAGGCTCCCTACTGACACCATCCCTTGGGCAGTAGGTTTTCAACAGGTAAATCTGGACGACACAGACATTCGGACCATAGCAATTTTCTTACCTTTCTGAGCTGATCTCGTCTTATCGCAACCTCAACCTTCCTACCCACGTACATTCTCCTCGCTCTTCTTCAAATACAGTCAATGGAATTTCACCTCAAGATTTGAATTTCCCCTTTCTTCTGGTTGAAATGCTTTCCCATGAGCTATCCACAGAGCTCAATTCCTCCCTTTTAGAAAGTCATTATTCAAAGGTCAGCTTATCACTAAAGCTTTCCCTGGTGAACCTATTCTAAGTTGTACCCATTTGTGGCCCCACTTTATCCTTTCCTATCCTATTTATTTGGTTTATTTTCTCTCTCCTCAATTAGAATGTAAGCTCCCTGAAGTCAGAGCTTTTGTCTATTTTGTATACTCTACATGCTCCGTAATCATAAAACTGTCCTGCAAATGATACTTAATAAATTTGATCAAATGAATGAAATAGCACGACTAAATGAGAAATCACTTTGTACATCACAGGGACAAATCCTAACTCTACCATCTGTTGGGCAAAAGAAGCATAGTCAAGTCTCTCCTAAGAGCTCTCCCAAGAGGATAATATCCATGTGTTGGGGTTTATGAGTTTGAGGCCATAAACTCTGTGTGGACATTTGGGAGAAAGTAAGAATAAGCACAAAAGGGTACTACAATTCTAACGCTGGCATCAACTCTTAGGGCAATTCTCTAGTCACTTTTTTCATCAGTTCTAGAAGTTGTCCTTTGTTATTGTATCTTTTTCTTTGCAGTGGACATGTGTTTTTATTTACCTACTCTAAAATGGAATGCTAAATGTTGAAATCAAGTTGAATGTATAATTTCCACAGAGGGTGGGTAGAGGAGGTGCAAAGAAATATTTGCTATGAAAATGTCAGAAAATCTCTTTCTTAATTTTACCTTGACCTCCAACTAAAGAAAAGCATAGAGCCTCTGGTTATATATTTACTACTCATTTCCCCTTTCATTTGATCTGATGTCACCAAGTAAAGTGACTTACTTGGAGATCTGGGGAATTGCTGCTCTGAAACATTTCCTTACATCTCTTGTCAGTTTGCAATGAGCTTTACAGTAACTTAATGAGAATGAGAGAGAGAGAGAGAGAGAGAATGAATATTAATCTGAAACCATTTAGGTAATAGAATGCAGTTCTGCCCCCTACAAGCAATGGTGGAAGCTACTATCATCTTCCTGAGCCTTATTTTTCTCTTTTGAAGATGGGCATAATAACTACCTCGCAGGCCTGGCAAGGGTAAATATCAATGAGAAATATAAATATAAGTGTAAATTTGAAAATCCTTGACATACAGCTTTGCTTAAAATGCCTTAAATGTTTAGAATTCTGATTTGTCCTCATTCATTTATTCAAGCACATATTGAGTATTAACTATGTCTGTTGTAGGCATTCGAGATGCAAAGATGACTTAGACATAGTCCTGGATGTCTGTTTTACCATGTATATTTCAGATTTAGTTTTCATTCTGTACATGTCTAAAATCCCCACCCCCTACCACACCTGGAAATTTTTATTAGTGAACCTAAAATCTTTTTTGGAGAGGGGCTTTTTGCAATTGATAATCATAATGTAATCATATAATCAGATTCAACACATAAGTCACTTTAGAAAATAGCCAATTTCTGTAAAGTAACTGAATATTTAAGAAAAAAATTTGTATGTTCAAAAATGTCTTTGCTTCTTTCTTAGCTGAGTTGAAATACATCTTATAATTTAGTTTCCTCCTCTACTGCTCATAAATGATTAGACACATACTGGAGATTTTTTCTCCTTGACAATTCATTATAGTGAATGGCACATGCAATATCCCATCCATCTTTCTAAAGGCACATCAATATTGGCCTGCTTTGATTGAACTATCTAGACCAGCAATTCATTAACCTGTAACACACTAGGCCTGTTGTTTTATTATTACTCCCTTAATGCTCCACTGTTATTCAGAGATAACATGAAGTTTCTAGTTCTCTACTTGAACATTTAGCTTTATAAAATACAATTATTTTCTCTCTTATTTAAGTGTTAGACCATGGCCTATAGATATAAGACTATAAGTAAGAAAATCTGCCAGTCATTATATGATGCTGAATAAACGTGAACCTTCTCACAGACTTTTCGTTTATATCTTAATGCATTTTCTTCTGTCTTCCTCTACATTTTTAATTATTTTCCTTTTTTCTATCTCTCATATTTAATTATGTTGTGGGTTGAAATGGAAATCAAGAGATTATTTTCTTCCTCATCTTCTGGGTAATAAATAGCCTTTTTACTTTTGGTGGGTGAAAGTGACAGTGGAATAAATCATCAGATGTTACTTGGTACTGGGAATAGGCTTGTGAATTGTAACATAACCTGATACTTCTTTTTTCTTTTGTGAGATTTTATTTATTTATTTGACAGAGAGAGACACAGCAAGAGAAGGAACACAAGCAGGGGGAGTGGGAGAGGGAGCAGCAGGCTTCCCGTGGAGCAGAAAGCCCGATGTGGGGCTCGATCCCAGGACCCTGGGATCATGACCTGAGTCAAAGGCAGACGCTTAATGACCGAGCCACCCAGGTGCCCCATAACCTGATATTTCTAAATGCAATTGTCTACCACCTTATTCTTATTGAATATCATTATTCTTACTGTCTTTCTCTCTGTTATATCAAAATTACTTCTGCTATAAAAATCAGTTGACAATAATGCCATTGTTCCTTGAGAGTTGATATTTTAATGGACAGGAGAAAAATATAAGCAGACAGCTATTATGTCAAGTGGTAAAGTTGATTTCTTCATACAAGCTATGGAAACATCTTTAAGTGGGACATGGTAAGTTGAACTACCTGTGAGATATCCAAGACAAGAGGGAACTGTATGAGGGGAGTTCAAGAGAGAGAATTAAAATAGAGATGTAGATTTGATTTGGCTATGGGTGAAGTTTTGAGGCTGGTTTGTCATTCAAGGAATGTATATCTAGAAAGAATAGATACGGTCTAAGACAGACCATGGGGAACAAAATTAAATTTAAGGGAATATGTATAGAGAAAAATCTAAAAAGTCCCGTGAGAAAGAATAATCAGATAGGGAGAGAGACAAGCAATGTCTTAAAAGTCAAAAGGAGAGTTTCAGAAAACTACTAGTCAATGATATTAAATATTTTATAAAGGTCAAGTTACAAAATCAAAGAAGTTCTGCCTGATTGACTGAGACAATTATTTGCCTTTAGAAGGCAGATATGGTATTTAAAAAGCAATAGGATATTAACTTCATACAAATGTTCCCCTTTATGCAAAAGGTAAGTAAAAACGTCTCCTTTAACTTTATTATGATTATCTGTGGAGTACTCATTTATATTCTGAAACCAGCATTGACCTAGAGTGAAGTAAAGATACTTATAGAGAAAAAAAAAGTCAGGCAATTCATTGCAAATAGAAATAACAGAGAGTTGAATCTTAATTGACAAATTCTCTGAAAATAAAAATACTTTTAACTAAATCTATTTGGATAAGAAGAGGGTAGGGATAGTTCCAGTCACCTCAGAGATGAATTGCTGGTAATAGATAATGGAAAAGAGGTGTGGCAACATGATTTTGTGTACCAGGCTCTGGTCTCACCTGGGAAGTGAGAGACCTTACAGAACCGTGGCTGCATGTGATACCAAACTCTAGGGTGAGAGGTAACCCTTAGAGTTTCACCATCTCCGCTGGCTTTGGCAGAGTTATACAAGAACTTTGCCTCTTTTTTTTTTCTTTTACCTCCTTTCTTAATATAAATTGGGGAAAATCATTCACATTTTAGAATACATCTCTTTATCTTCTGTATTACATTTCTATTTCTGGTCTCCATTTCTGAATGCAATTTTTAAGCAAAGGTGACATTAGGGTAATAAAATCAAAGGAGTGTTGTCTAGTCTCTCATTGAGAAGAAACCCTTGAGAAAATCCCAAAGGTCTTGAATTGATAAAAATGGATACATAACCAGGGCATATGAGTACAGTTCAGGATATTATTCTTTCCATTTATCTGAGCAGATGGTTCAAGTAAGAAAAATGTCATTTTTAATGAATCCTGTGAAATCTCTGAGGATGCTGGACCTTATGCTAAATACCATTTGAGAGTTAAGATTTTCTAAAGCCACTGTCAGATATGTTGAGTTGTTAACACATTTTGTTTTTTGATTCGATGCATTTTTTCTAATCTCTCTTAGGCGTTTAGGAAAATGAAATATGTCATATGCTGATATGACAGGACAGTTGAATAAGCCATCATTAATACCATTACAGGTTATTTCTACTCTCCCATATTTGCAAAAACCCTTCCTTACCTGTGCTTGGCAATGAAAGGTAGCATACTGGAGCAGAAAGGACACAGGATATATCATTGGGACTTAACTCAAACCTGATTGTTTATATTCTTACTGTGGCCTAGGCATGCTGAGCTATTTCTCTTAATTTTTACAATTCGTAGTATGGGTGAAAGCATCTATGGTGATCATGTACATTATATTAGATTATATGAAGGTAATGCTTGATACATAGCCAGATGTCAATGCATGCCGTTTACTTTTTCTTACCTGTTTTCTCCCTCATTCTCTCTTCCTTTTGTTGTGTCCTTCTTTTGTTCCTTCATCTCTCCCTCCCTTCCTTCCTCTTCTCCCTCCTTCTTTTCCTTTCTTTTCCTTCTGAGTAATCATAAAACCCTTACTTAATAATAAAAGTCTTACAAAATTCAATCTTTTTCCAGTCTTTCCAACTATGACACCCTCTGTTACTCAAATCGAGCATTTCATTTCAGAAAGAATAATTTATCTATTGTTTCCAAACATAGTTTTTTCTTTTCTGATCCTACAATTTTGTCCATTTAGTTCCCCATAATAGAAATGTCCTCTCCATTTGAATCTTTTAGAATGAGCTCCCCCATTTTAGTAATCCTCTAAGGTCATCTTGACAAACAAAAGAGACTTCTCTGGTCTTACTGAACTTCTGTGATTATATACCCTAAAATTCCAACTTAATCTGACTTGCATTATTATTTGATTAAACAAATGTAATTTATAAACAAAGCAATTTTTATCACTTTATCTGTTTCAAACTAATCACTGTAAAAATCAAACATGATAGATGTGGATGTGCTCACTCTATAGATGATCAAACAAGCTTACAGAAGAGAAATATTTTGCCCGAGATCACAAAGCTTCTAGGGGGAGAGCTAAAACACCAACCAGGTTTCCTGACTTCAGGCACAGTATTCTAAACTATTCAACTGCATTTTATATGTGTTATAAATTTAATATTATAATATCATAAACCGATAAATTATAAAAACCTTGAGGGAAAGATATCTGTAATTTAATATATGTATATGTTATTGTATATTTTAAATCCATGCAAAAAAAGCATATAAAAGGATAGTGGAGCAAATAGGGCCATTCTTATATATTTCAAAAATATATGGATTTTTTAG
This sequence comes from Callorhinus ursinus, assembly GCF_003265705.2. Classification (NCBI taxonomy): domain Eukaryota; kingdom Metazoa; phylum Chordata; class Mammalia; order Carnivora; family Otariidae; genus Callorhinus; species Callorhinus ursinus. The sequence continues at coordinate 135,015,191 of NW_027397066.1, forward strand.
AAGAGATCAAATCACATAATGTTGAATGTGTTCATTTTTTTCCCCCAGTCAGAAGTAAAAATCACTGTGCATAAGAGAAAGGGAGACAAAGTTCCCTTTGTTATCATTTCTGAAGTTACTGTCATGCTGACACAATAGTTAGGTGTGAAATTGATCACTATGGTTATGCAGTTATGTCTAGAACATGCCTTCAGATGATAGTAATAGGGCATCTGATTTCAGAACAGAAGCTGAACTATCTTATGGATATCCTCTTATTGAAAATCAATACCTCATTTTTCACCAAATCTTGACCCTTAGGTGGATTTTCTCATATTATTCTGAAATAAATTGTTGCTTATATTAACAACGCTGAATATTATATTTCTACTCCTCTCATTAGCAAATTGATATTTTGAGTTGGTGATAATATTTGCCCTTTTATTTGGTTTATATTGTGTTAAAGATGTTTTACTTCATAGAAAAGATAATGGTGTAGTGTATTGAGTTTCCCCTAGAAAGATGATAAACAAACATCACATACCACTATTCCCATTGCCATCTTCTATCTTTGTATAGACAAACACACATTTAAAGCTTATAATGGTATATGATTCACAGTCAGAGCACTCTTCATGTGACCAAGGTATCATTAAAGGTACAACCTGAAGGGAAGGAAAAATTCTTCCTCTACGATCAGGGTCTTCCAGTGGGACGAAGAATTAAACTTACATGAGACAGATTGACAGGAGAAAGAACCAAATTTTTATTACATGCACATGGGGGCCCAATAATGAAATTGAGACCTAAAGAAATGACCAAGGCAGGCGGTTTTCCTGCATCTTAGATAAAGAAAATAAGTTCGTGAGGACTTGACAGGATAAAGAAAACAGATAGATGTTGGAAGCTTTAATTAGTAGGGAATTCTGCGCAGAATTTGGGCTGAGGTAGTAGGTTAGAAAAAAAAAAAGTAACAAGATTTCTTTCCATAGCTTTCTCAGCTTTAAAACCCCTATCTCTGGTGATAAGGGTGTCTTTTTACTTCTTAGTACAGAAAGGATGATTTTCATATTAGAGATTTGTTTTCTGCTTCAAGGAGGACAGAGGAGAATCTGAATCTCTCTGCCCTAGCTGTTTCTTAAGTAACTTTTATTTAAAATAATTAACATGCCAACGTGGCACATTTTGGGACAGCCTGCCCTTAGTCCCTATAAAACAGATAAAGTCGGAATTTGAGTAAGACGTAATACTTCTCATTTATGAATACATAGCTTGAGTCCAGCTAGAATATAAAAGAATATTATTTTTTAGGAAATCATTTTCAGTTCCCGTTTGAAGGGTTGTTGCATAGCAACTAATTGCTCGTGGAGCACTACCTAATAATACCTGACCCATGTGACATTACATCTATTTTTTAAAACTTTAATGCTGTCTATCTTCCAAAAAATCAAGGTAGATAATTACAGTGACCTGAACATTTTAAAGATAAAGTTTTGTCCTTTTAAATTGATACGATGAAATTTCTATTCAGAAAACCAAAATAGGTTTAGATATGCATGTCAGTTTAAAAGTGTTTTAATCCAGAATGAGACTAAAACAGATATGTTTTTTAGCTGAGATATTTAGGTCAACCTAAGGAACAAAGACTTGATTGATAGCTCACCAATGGACCAACAATTTGTTAATGAAATCAGCCTTATACAATTTAGGCAATAGTTGAGTTCTTTATCTTGCTCTGCTGGTGTTTGATTGTTTTGAGAAACATTTCCATTTTATTGCATATACCAAATTAAAAATCCTGGAATTTATTTAAAATAAATACACCCGTCTCTCATGGTTCATCTCCCCCTCCAATTTCCCCCCCTTCGTTCTTCCCCTCCTGCTATCTTCTTTTTTTTTTCTTAACATATATTGCATTATTTGTTTCAGAGGTACAGATCTGTGATTCAACAGTCTTGCACAATTCACAACGCTCACCATAGCACATACCCTCCCCAATATCTATCACCCAACCACCCCATCCCTCCCACCCCACCCCCACTCCAGCAACCCTCAGTTTGTTTCCTGAGATTAAGAATTCCTCATATCAGTGAGGTCATATGATACATGTCTTTCTCTGATTGACTTGTTTCACTCAGCATAACACCCTCCAGTTCCATCCACGTCGTTGCTAATGGATGGACTCTGAAAAACAAACTGAGGGTTCTAGAGGGGACGGGGGTTGGGGGGATGGGTTAGTCTGGTGATGGGTATTAAAGAGGGCACGTTCTGCGTGGAGCACTGGGTGTTATATACAAACAATGAATCATGGAACACTACATCAAAAACTAATGATGTAATGTATGGTGATTAACATAACAATACAAAAATTTAAAGAAAAAAACTACAAATCTAAAAAAAATAAATACACCCATTTTCTTGTAGAAAAATCTGAATGTTAATATAATTCAGGTCTTTTTGTTCAAAGAATTATGTGGTAATAATAATATCAGTAATAATAAAAGATAAAACATTAAGAGGAATTGATTCTCACCTCCAACATTAACAACTAGCCATGTGATTGTTAGGCAAATTGTTGTCTGACCATAGGCTAGCAATTTCATATATGGAGATAACACTTACTGAGTAGAGTGAAGGTTGTGGGGATTAAACATGATAATGAAAGGGCCTGTTACAGTGTCCGAGATATGTCATATGACTAATTCATGTTGTACATCAATCCTTATATTTCATTTCAGATATATTAAGTTTTTTATGTACAGAATATTTCCCTGTTGGTCATCATATTTTGCAGTTGGAATTTTGGCAAATTGGGTGACGACCTGGTATTTGTGATGTGGTTCTGGATTCTTAGATTCTTAAGGGAAAATAGTCAACACTTCTTTCTTTCTTTTTATTTTTTCCAATATTGTTAGAATGAGAGGAGCTGAAATTCAACTGCTCTGTGCTATAGTGAGAGGCAGCGTATTGCAGTTATTTGCAACTATATCCTTCCTCAAAGGCAGCGACCACCTGATGCAGGCAGTAGATTTTCTAAAATAAATCTTTACTCCGCTATCATAGGATATGCTTACATAACATAGGATATGCTTACCAAGTTTTCAGGAGGAACAAAAGTGATAGGCTTGTAATTAAAGTCAAAAAAACATCTAGAATGTATTAAAAGAATGGAGAAATGAGATGAATCCAATGATCTAAAATTTTAAAAGGATGAATAGAATTTGCTTCCTGAAGTTCTTGAGAATAAATTATATAAGTATCACATGACTCAGAAGAGATACAGATGATGATGATTTAGGAAATATATTAGTTTCCTATTAGTTGTTCTAACAAATTACCATAAAATTAGTAGCTTAAAACAACACAGATTTATTATTTTACAGTTCCAGAGATCAGTCTAAAAATTAGTCTTATCAAGGATAAAGTCAAGGTACCAGCTTGGTTGTATTCCTTCTGGTTACTTGGCGGGGGGGGGGGGGGGGGTCCCTTCCTTTTTTTTGTAGCTGCTACAAGCTGTCTACATTGCTGGGCTGTTGGTTCCCTTCCAGCAATAGTATCACTCTGACTTCTGGGTCTGTTGTCACATCTCCTTCTCTGGCTCTGATCCTACTGCCTCCTTCTAATAAGGACGCTGTAATTACATTGGGCCCCCCCAGATCATACAGGGTAATCTTCCCATCTCAAATTCCTTAATTTAATCACACTGCAAAGTCTCTTTACCATGCAAAATGACAAATTCACAGGTTCTGGGGACTAGGGTGTGACATCTTTAGGGAGAGGGCATTATTCTGCTTACCGCAGGGGTTTTAGGTGGAATAAGTGCCATACAAAACAGCCCTGTAACCAAGGCTGAGTCAAGTTAATATGACATCAATCTTCAGTGATAGAAACACAGAAGTTGTTAATGAAGGAAACCGTCCAGCTCAACATTGCTGGTTACAGTGTACGTTACGGAGGACCTGGACTAGAATAAGTAGACTTAAAACATGATGTATGACTGCTCAAATTTGAAAAGGTTTGTATATAAAAAGAGAATACATACCTTTGCTCAAATATTTATAAGGATGTCCATCATATGAAGGAAGGGTTAGCATTGTTCTTTTACGCTCAAAGAGCTAGAAACAGCACTAGTAAGCAGAAGTTGTAGTGTAGCAAACCCTTGAGTCAGCATGAAGGCAAACAACATGTTTCCTTCCCTAGATGTTCTCCTTCTCTAGACGTCTTCAAGCTGGGAGCTTATCTAACCCTTTATGGGTATGTGATGATGGACATTAAAGCATCAAAGCATCAAAAAAAAAAAAGCATCAGAGAAGAAGTCAGATTAAACTACATAGCTTTTGAAGTTACCTCAGAAACTTTGATTTTATATTATTCTTTGATATTACTGTCTTCTAGCTTATATTTAGGACAGAATCATTCTAAAGTTTATTATATTTTTTTCCATCCGTCAAGAACTGGTTTATATGTCAATATTGATCTCAAGTAATAGGTCTTCAATCAGGTGGTGAGTGAGTCAGAAATAGAACCAAAGGATATCTATAAAAAGCTCATACATTGCATCAGGAATGAGAAACTTCTATTTAAATGACAAAATGTAGGGTAAAGATTCACACTTTGAAAAAGTCATGGAAATAATAGAGGAGGAGAGCTTTAATATAGTTGTAGCAGAGAAGAAAATAGGAAGAAACTTCTAAGTACATAAGAGAGCCACAGTCAATGAGAATTGCACCAGTTCATCTTTGTAAAACTGTTGCAAATACTGTGTATAAAATGTTTAATCCAACAAGAGAAGGAAGCACAGATGGCATCATCTAAATTTGTATATAAAATACTGTATTTATGGATTATTTTCTTTGATGGAAATAAACAAAATAATTGTGTCCTTTCAATGATATCATTGAATTTTGATAAACAAGATAAATTCTCTGCCCAAAGCACAGAATATGATATGCTGAGGGAATATCTCTACCTGTTTGTCTCTCTTCTCTGTCTCTCTTATGATTTTTCTTATCTTAATTTTTCAAAGCAGAATTTTAAAATCAACTGTAAACCTCAAACCCTGAGTGTAGTAAAAAGACAGAAAGAAAAAAAAAAGAAATATATGTTTTTGAAGTATATTTTTTTTCATATAAAAGTTAACCTTGATGGTAGTAAGGAAAAAGTCAATAACCAAGAATCCTTAAGTAATTAGTAAAATGAAGATAAGACGTTCTGAGTGCAATAAAAAAAGTAGTTAAATAAAAGATGGTGAAAAAATTATAGAAGATGAAATTTGTTATGTTTTTCATAAAACATATTTTGTTTTGGGCGCAAAATTGACTTCTGATGTTTTAAGGCACAAAGAGTTTGAAAGAAATAGGTATACATATTGGGAAGAGGGAAATTATCCAAAAGATTCAATTAAATAAACAGAAGAAAATAGGATAAATAAATGGGTGAAATTGTCAAATAGTCAAAAGGCAAAGAGAGCATAGTTTAAATATTATATTTTATTCATATCTAAGTCATATTTATCCAATAGCAAATTATAATATCGCTTCCAAGGTTGTTTAGATGGGGCTCCTGGGTGGCTCAGTCAGCTAAGTGTCTGCCTTCGGCTCAGGTCATGATCCCAGGATCCTGGGATCGAGCCCCGCATCGGGCTCCCTGCTCAGTGGGGAGCCTGCTTCTCCCTCTCCCTCTGCTTCTCTCCCTGCTTGTGCTCTTTCTCTCTCTCAGTCAAATAAATAAACAAAATCTTTAAAAAAAAAAAGGTAATAACTTCAGGGAAAAGAAGTTTTTTTAGACAGAAGTTAAAGTCACAGTGTTTCTCGTAGCAAACGACAAAAGCCTGGATGAATGAGAGTCTAACCAGGTTAGGGATATAAAAATGCCTGTTTTGAGAACTTACATAGATGTTCAACATTGACATGATAAAGTGATGCATCCTTACAGAAGAGAAGTGTCTCCAAGATATGTGTAATGGAGAATGAAAAATTAAACTAGCTCCAAAATTACAAGCCAATAATTCTTCTCTCAGAAACATACAAAATCTCTTCTAAAGTGATTGGACCCTTGAACAGTGCAGGGTTTAAGCGTACCAACACTGTGCACTGTCAAAAATCCATGTTTAACTTTTGAGTCCCCCAAAACATAACTACTAATAGCCTACTATTGACCAGAAGCCTTACATAAACATAAACGGTTAACACATATGTTGTATGTTATATGTATTATACATTGTATTATTACAGAAGTAAGCTAGAAAACAGAACATGCTATTTAAAAAGTCATAAGGAGGAGAAAATACATTTACAGCACTGTACTGTATTTACTGAAAAAAATCCGCATGTAAGTGGACCCATGCAGTTCAAACCTGTGTTGTTCAAGGGTCAACTATATTCCATTTCATTAAGGAGGTCTCCACACTACAATTCAAGAGAGAGGAGCCAGACTCTGTCTTTAGGTTGTGATATACTGAAGTGTCCTATAAATGATCCCTTTAGTTTAAAAGAAGATGTATCATAAACTTTCCTCAAAATAATTTATGTAAGTCATTTTAAACTATGAAATAAACCTTGAAAATTCTATATAATGACGAGAATTTAAACCAACCCTTTGGAAGAATAGTATTTTACACCACTTAAAAAATAAAACATATGGTTGATTGAAACTTCCTTTGAAGACATAAACAATAGTTTTCAATTTGATTCCCTTTGCCACCAGTGATTCAGACATCAGTTGTTCAATACGAAGCTATTTTTAAACAAAGAGGCTCAAAGTTACTACTGGAGTAGGAAGGAAGTGGTTGAACACTTCATACTGCACGAACATTAAATTCCTGTGTAATGTGCAATCCATTTACTTTCAAGTCAATCATGGAGTAATACTTTTTTCAAGGAATAATTTAACACAACCCCAAACTCCAACCTCCAAAGTACACACACAAAGATGAGGTCCACAACAATGGAGAATCTAGAAAGAAAAGAGAGAACTTTCTCTTAACCATGTGGGTAAAGAGCTATCATTCACTGCTTTGTTAGAAGAAACTGGGGGTCTGTATTAGGTGTTACTGTATAACCTTGAGTGGCAAACTGTATGAAGTTCTTTTAACAGGGTATGAGTTCAATCATTTTCAGCAAACTATTTTTTGAAGTTTGAGTTTGGAACTCTTTCATTATATACAGAATAGGTATGTGTGTGTATATATATATATATATTCTGTAATGGAGCATGTGTGGAGCTTACTTAGGTAATTATAACCATGTAATTGGATAAATAGGATAAAATTGGATAAATATATCCCTAAATGGGCAAACCAGGAAATAGACCAGTCGACCAGTTATACTTCAATTTAGGGGTGAATAAGGACAACCTAGAGGATCTATCAAACCTGCATATTTCAGACCTATACTCAGAAACTTTGACTCCATATCGTCAAAAAATATGTCAAAAGGATGGAATCTTAACATGTCTTATTTCTCTCTGGATGTTGTTTTATCTCACCTAAACTCAAGAATTGAAGTTACTTCTCCACAAGCAAAGGACTGATATGTTGTAAATATATTTTACAGGAGGAGATTTGGAAACATATGTGTGTTTAACATGTGGTGCTAGCTGTTATATATCACCTTCAAAGACAGATTGTGGGCATGTTATGACAACAGATGGTCTTTTCGCCTAAAGACATTAATCTTAAGGAAAAGAAATCATCCATCAGTTAGACTGAGCAGGTGGTGCTTTCCTGGTCTTTCTGCCCCCAGTCTGAACCTGCAGAGCAAAGACTAATTTAACTTTCTTTAAAGTGTTCTTATGAAGGCAAAATGAAAACTGGTCAACCAAAACCAAGTAGTTAAAAGAATGTAAATTCAATGCATTGCCAATTTAGCAAATTGGGTTTGGTTAAGCTATCTTGTTTCTAGACCTAAAGGGGTTATTTCAGAACTTAACCTGAGAATAAACTCAGAGTCCTTTCATTTATTTTACAGACAAGGATACTAAAACCAGTGTTAGCTTAAATTGGAGAAAGTTGATAAGAATTCAAGAGTTCTAGTATTTTATCTTACTTTTAATTTTGTTAAGCAATTCTCATTTCAGTGATTCTTTCTCATAAAATCTGAAGGTTATATTCCTTTAGTGGTCCAGAAGGCATTGTCTGCTTAGTCACTTTTCTCACCAACTTTGTTGTCAGGATATGATAGAAAGACCATTGGTCTGGGGGTAACTACAATTTTATGTTGTCAGGATTCTGTTGTTAACCAGTAGTTTTCTGTAGGTCAGTGTGATGGATATTTATCTATTGATTCTGTGCTGGAGCAAAAGTCTCCATACTAAATTTCACAGCCTCTTTTGGCAGGAAGGCATTAGAAAGAAAAGCCCAAGGGAGGCATTAGAGGAAAATGAGAAACTGAGAAGAAGAGAGAAAGGACTTCTTATTTTCAGTGTTTAATAGTGTTGTCTCAGCAAGAGAAGAGAGTTGCAGCTTCATACTCCGCTTTCTTTGGGCACTTCCAGCACCAGCTTTTCTCCTCAGAGAGACCAAGACCAGGCAACTCAGTCTCCTTCAATGATTCCAAGCTCCAGCTTCACATTTTCTCCCACCACCTACCACCGCTAAGCCGTCTAAGCACCCACTATGTAAAGAATGAGTCTCCAAGCTCTTACTCTTTCTCCTACCAGCACTAGAGGTAGGGGTTGCTACCTTCTATAATCAATATATCTGGGTAACCTCATGTGCAGATGAACTACTCAGCAGGCTTCAGTTGTTCAAACCCTGCACATTTACAAGAAAAGCCTGCCTTTAGGATTGGCCCTTGGCCACTTCCTCGGAGAAGAGTTCTGAATCCTGGAATATTCTACCTGACAAAAGTATTTTTGTATTCTGAGGACTTGAGACATGATGTACCTGTTTGATCAGATAGCTTATGCTAACAATGTGACGAAAAGGAAATACTTGTTTCTCTATGTCTGAGGTATGGTACTTCAGATACCAGTTTGATTAGATAGTCTGTGCAATATGATTTGTAGTGAATGCCTATTTTTTTGCTCTGAGGTGCTGGAGTCTGAGTAGCTGAGGTCAGTCACTGCATGTTTCTTTCAGTATTTCTTGTGAATCAGGTCTAGTGGTGATGAACCCCTCAGCTTTTGTTTGGGAAAGTCTTTATCTCTCTTAAAATTCTCAAGTACAGCTTTTCCAGGTCCAGTATTCTTTGTTGGCATTTTGTTTTTCCTTCATCATTTTGAATATATCATTTCATTCTCTTCTAGCCTGGAATTTTTCTGCTGAGAAATCCACTGAGAGCCTTGTGAGGATTCTCATCTATTTGAGGCATGTATTTTTCTCTTTGTGCTTTAAAAATTCTTTCTCTGTCTTTAATTTTAGAGTTTTGTTATATTTTGTAAGGGAGAAGATCTCTGTGGGCTGAATCTCTTTGGGAATCTATGAGCTTCATGAACTTGGATGTCCCAATCTCTCCCCAGGTTTGGGAAGTTCTCAGCCATTATTTCTTTAAATAAGATTTCTCCCTCTTTCTACCTCCCTTCTCCTTTTGGAACTCCAAAAATATGTGACTTGTTTTACTTGATGGTATCCTATATTTCATGTAGGCTTTCTGTACTTTTTTTTTTGTTTTTTGGTTGTTCTCCTCTGGATAATTTCAAATGACTTTTCTTTGAGTTCATAGATTATTTCTTCTGCTTAATCAGGTCTGATTTTGATGCTCTTAATTGCATTTTTCATTTTACTCATTGTATTTTTCACCTCCGGGATTTCTATTTGGTTATTTATTTTTTAATTTTATTATATTATGTTAGTCACGATATAATACATCATTAGTTTTTGATGTGGTGATCCACGATCCATTGTTTTCGTATAACACCTAGTGCTCCATGCAGTACGTGCCCTCTTTAATACCCATCACAGGGCTAACCAATTCCCCCTCCCCTCTCCCCTCTAAAACCCTGTTTGTTTCTCGGAGTCCATAGTCTCTCATGGTTCATCTCTCCCTCCGATTCCCCCCCCCTTCATTTTTCCCTTCCTTCTCCTAATGTCCTCCACGCTATTCCTTATGTTCCACAAATAAGTGAAACCATATGATAATTGACTTTCTCTGCTTGACTTATTTCACTTAGCATAATCTCCTCCAGTCCCATCCATGTTGATGTAAAAGTTGGGTATTCATTCTCTCTGATGGCTGAGTAATATTCCATTGTATGTATGGACCACATCTTCTTTATCCATTCATCTGTTGAAGGGCATCTCGGCTCTTTCCACAGTTTGGCTATTGCAGACATTGCTGCTATGAACATTGGGGTGCATATGGCCCTTCTTTTCACTACATCTGTGTCTTTGGGGTAAGTACCCAGGAGTCCAATTGCTGGGTCATAGGGTAGCTCTATTTTTAAATTTTTGAGGAACCTCCACACTGTTTTCCAAAGTGGCTGTACCAACTTGCATTCCCACTAACAGTGTAGGAGGAGTCCCCTTTCTCCACAACCTCTCCAACATTTGTTGTTTCTTTTCCTATCTATTTTTGCCATTCTAACTGGTGTAAGGTGGTATCTCAATGTGGTTTTAATTTGAACTTCCCTGATGGCTAATGATGATGAACATTTTTTCATGTGTCTGTTAGCCATTTTTTATGATTTTTATCTTTCTGTTAAATTCTCTTTTTGTTCAGGTATTTTTTTTCCTGATTTTGTTAAATTATCTTTCTGTGTTTTCTCAGAACTCATTTACCTTTCTTAAAACCACTATTTTTATTGGGCAAATCACAGATCTCCATTTCTTTGGAGTTGGTTATTGGAAAATTGTTGTGTTTCTTTGGTGGTCTCATGTTTCCTTGGTTTATCATATTTTTAGAAGACTGGTGTTGCTGTCTTTGTATTTGGAGAAGTAGTCACCTCCTCCAATCTTTACTGACTAGCTTTGAGAGAGAAAAACCTTCTGTCAGCCCTGCTAGGGATTCCGAGGCTTTCTCAGATCTTTTCTCTGGGTATTCCTATTGTTTCCTTTTTGTTCCTCTCAAATGTCCATTCTCAAGCTGATATGCCTTTCTTAGATCCTGCAATGCTAGACCAGATGTCGACAGTTTCCCATCTGCTTTCTCCAGGGTGATGTAGAATAACCAAGTTTGTATGTTCTCTCCCAATCCTGCATAGTGGAGCTGGCTTTCTGTTGCATGCTCACTAGCTGTCTGCAAAGGTCATACTCATAGCTCTCCTGAGTGAAGGAGCTGACCACAGGGTAGGAGTTATGTGGGCTAGTCATGTGACATGTTGGGTGCACCCATGAGCTAGTTTTGGAGGACCCGCAGGTGAGGCATCCCCAGCAGCCTATGGGTGGGCTTCCTGATGGACTCCATGAAGTGATTAGTAGTCCCCGTGATGCCCTCTGAGAGCCGTGGCTATTATTATTCCAGCTCCTTCCCATCTCCAGCCATGCAGCTCACCTCAGTATTCTGGATGGGGCCAGAAAGAAGTGGGCCTCTTTGACAGCATCGTGCATAGCGGGGGAAGCCAGGGACTCCCACACTCTAACTTTACCACATGGGGAAAAACGAGGGCTGAGAGATTCTTTCTCGGCACGAGCTATTTTAAATAAATGGGTTTATTTTTAATATAAAAGTTTGTATTTCAGATAGTTTAATATGAACCTTTTAGATTTTAGCAGTGTTAATAGTAGAGTTAAGAAGGAAATCCTTAATTAATGTAAGTGGTAGATGATCTTCCAGTGGCAGAGGCGAAGCACTAGGGTAGAGGACAGGTGATGCAGAGAAAGAGTAACTTTTCCTCTTACCCTCTTCAAAGCATACAATCTCAGATTTTTTTCATTCCAGCTGTATGCTGGAACTTTTCCACTAGACTCCTGGACTTCCACAAAGGTACTTTTATTCATAGGCGGTTGTCAAAATCGGTGTCCTCTGTGGGGAAGATGGTAAAAAACACCTATTCTGTCATCTTGCTGATGGTTGTTTTTCTCAGATACCTCCTCACTTTGAAATTTTGTAAAATGGAATCCAAGCATGGTTTTTGAAGTTAGAGAGCTCTTTCACTTACATTGTGAAATTAGAATATTCATTTACTCCTTGTAGGTCTCAGTATCTTTATGTTCAACATGGTTAAATACCTTGCAAAATTATTGGGAGGATTAAATAAAATAATGTGTGAGAAAAGTTATTCATGAAATAGCTGTTCAGAGATCAAATTATTACCACTATTTTTAGAGTAAATATAGAAGAGTTGTTAAGAATACTGGTTATAGAACTAAATAGATGTGTGTTCAAATTCTGTTGTAGGAATTGGATGACATCATGATAATAACTTGTCAAGCATTAAAACCTGGAACAAAGTTGTTAAATGAATGGTGAATTATCATCATTATTATATCCTTTGTCAGTTGCACTGGCTTCTCTATCTTCATGTATAGGAGTTCTTTCCTGTGTTCCCTTTACAAATGAAAATTTAGCTGCCTCACCTCTGCCACTAGATCATTTACCCACTTAGACTAATTGAGGATTTTCTTTTTAACTCCAATATTAACACTGTTGAGTTATAAAAGGCTTATGTTAAACAATCTGAAATGTCAATTTTCATATTAAAGATAAAAACCTATTGACTTCCAATAATTTGCCCCTTAGGTAAACTTTGAAATTCTTGAAAATTTGGGGGAGAGGGAATTTTTTTTCTTGATAGTAAAAGATTTACAATTTATATTGTGGCACGTCAGAAATGTCAATTTGCCAAGTTTTCAAGGTACTTAAAGTGACAAGTAACAACTTTTATTGTTACTTTTATTGATTTTTCAGGTAGATTTAAAAAATAATTTTTATTTTACAGATGATAATGTTAATACATGAAGAGCACAACTTGCTTGTCAATGATTTAGGAGCAGGTTTGTCTATAATCGATGAAAAACACAGTTGGATGTTTTCTAACATTATCTTTTGTCAGAAAATAAATAGGATATAATTTCTTGTAAGGCAGATGCCCAAGACTTAATTTTAGCATTATCAACACACTTCTTTTAGTATTGATATGCTGTTATGAAATCAGTGATGTCTAAAACTACCATACTACCTTGGTTCTCATTAAAAGGAGCAGTGGTTTATGAATATTAATGTGAGAGAGTCCAAAAACTAAGGGCCCAAAGATAGAATCAATGGAGAAAAAAGAAAAAGGAAGCTATGAATAATAATGGGAAAAGTGTACCTACTCAGGCATGATGTTGAGTGGTACATTAGGGGGAAATTGAAGTAATTTAGATTAGAATAAGAATATAAATGGTTTAGATTAAGATAAAAAGGGTGATCATGAAGTAGAGTCAGATTGTGAATCCATTTTGAAAGTTGAAATTAGATGGATAAAGATTGTCAGAAAAAGAGAAGCAGCATTTTATTTTATTTACTTATTTTTAAGATTTTATTTATTTTTTTGACAGAGAAAGTCAGAGAGCACAAGCAGAGGAAATGGCAGAGGGAGAGGGAGAAACAGCCCCTGCACTGAGCAGGGAGCCCAATGCAGGACTCGATCCCAGGACCCTGGGATCATGACCTGAGCCAAAGGCAGATGCTTAACCATCTGAGCTACCCAGGCACCCGAGAAAAAGCATTTTAAACTGGAAGAACTGTGTTGTCATTTGCTGAAGAGTAGAAGACAGAGGAAAGAACAACTTGTGGATAGAGTGGAAATCAGAATTGCAATTTTAAACACATTAAATTTGAATACTCTAGCAGTTATCTGAATAGCCATTAGATATCGAGTGCAGAATTAAGAGAAGTGTAGGAAAGAGATATAAATTTGAGAGTTAGCATGTAGATTGCTCTTAAAGACATGAAACAGGAGAGATTATAGTTTGGGAATGAGCCAATGGGGATTGGGGGCGAAGAGATTCAAGGACCTAAGTATCACCAAAAAGTTTAGACTTAAGTCATAGGAAATCCAAAAGGAGATGTGAAAGGGAAGTTGCACATGAAAATTTACAGAAAACCCAGGGGAAAGCAACATATACTAAACCTATGAGAAAATAACCTTGCTAAGATGGTATTCTGCAAAGATTGCTGTGCATCTCATTTTCCTACTTTTAACGCCTAAGAATATTTATTCAGTCTTAAGGTGAGCCATCTGTTTGTAACGATACCTGCTTGAGATCTTCAAATTTGGATCTGATGAATATGAATAGGGACAGACAGGCATTTGTTGAGAGACTGAATCTATACTATATATGATGTATGCATTATACTTAGTTGTCCTCAGTAATTCTTACCTCAGCCAACTATGCAATGAGACTTGACATCAGTATTTAGTTCAGTTTAATTAGTAAGTTATGAAAACTATTCTACATTCTCCTGTGATAAGATTGAGTTGTTTGCTTTTTTGTTTGTTTGTTTGTTTTACCTTCTAAGGGCCTCTTTTTCTTACTTATATGCATTAACCTGCAGTTTCTTTAAGTTGTCTCTACTAATTGATTTTAGAGATTTTGCTCCCTCCAATGTGCTCTACCCGATACCAGCTGCTGGATTTGTATTTCAACCAGTAATATCTTACTTTCTTCTTATTGTAGTACTGCTTTATATAAACTTTAAAAAAAAAAACTGTTTGTACATTTTGCTGGTCAGAGCCAAAGGATGGCATTTTAACCTTCTTTGAGCTAAAAAAAAAAAAAAAGTCTTGATTGGAGTGTGAGCTAGTTTATGATTTCCTTCATTGAGCAGAAACTTGCTGATATATTTCCTATGTTGCAATGTTAAAGTTATTCTGTTTATAAATTCAGTGAGTTTCTGGTTTTTAAACACATCAATCATATCACATAGAAAACACCAGATTATGAAACTGGTAAATGGAGCACTGTAATTCAAACAAAACTTTTTCTTTTATCAAACTCCATGTTCTTTCTTCTACTTCAGAATGTCTGTAGTTGCATCTACCAGGCAGCTTCCACACAGACTGGAAGGGAGTTAGAAAAGAGATAAGAAAATTCCCTAAATATACTCAAGTGGTGGAGATTTCAGTCCAAATTCATCAGCTTATGCTTCTGTAAAAGCATAAGTATTAAAAGATTTTTTTCTCTAATCCTGTGATTATGAGTGTATGCTCCATTTCTTATGCAATTCATAAGGGAAGATATTCAACTGAACTATCATCTTATCAATACCATTGAATTACGAACCTGAGGCGATGTAATCATTCCTCAAATACTGCTGATACTGCTCTTATAATACATAGCAATAGTCAATCTCTAAAGGCTAACAATTATGATACAAGACAAAATGAGAGAATGTCTTCCCTAGGAGTGAGGAATTGTGAAAGTTTAATTGTAGAAAAACCAAAGATCAGATTTTAGTCCAATATCTTAACTTAGCAGGTAAGGAAATTGAAAGAGACAAGTCATGCACTAAACCCTGACACTTTGACTCTTGTTTTCACTACACTACAGTGGAGTCTTTGTCAAGAGAAATGCTCTAAGTAGTGTGACAGAAAATGAAGTATGTTCATCTGACCCTGTTTCCTAGTGCTTCTGCTTGGGCCCATGGAAAACCACACATTCTTTCTTGTTAAGCAGATCATATGACTACTTTTGATGAATGAGTTGTGGGCATAAAGTACATTTGTCACTCCTGGCCTGAAGCAATGGAAGCTCTCTGTGCAATTAGTCAATCTTTCTCTTCCTTTGCAGCAGGTTTCTTGGAAGACTCTTCCTGTTGAGCGGGCAGGTCTATGAGATTGAAGTAGTTTACATTCCTGCTCTTTGAGGCAAACTCTTTTGGGCTTTGGTAAGTGCGAAATAAACTTTGGTTGTATTTTAGCCACTGAGATTTGGGGTTGTGTGCTACCCAAGCAAAGAACTCTTCTATCCCGACTATTTCAAGTACCTAAAGATGTTAAGGAAGGGCCATATCTTTGTGAATACTAGAGTCAAAAACAAACAGATATAAACTATCAAAGCACTGACTGAAAGTCGGATGCAAATAGACAACCTTGTAAACTGGGGACAATTATTATAAATTGAAGGCATGCTATGTGAGGCTGGAAACTCTAATTTGACATGAAATTCCTTTTATTATCTTTTAGGATTTACTTTATCTTCTACTGCAACTCCAATGTCATATTTAGGAAAGGAGAAATGCATATTAGAGGCACAAAAATAGAATTCTCTCCTTGAGTAGACACCACCTGTTCTGTGCACAGTCTTTCATTCTCTTTTTAATTTTAGCAAAGTGCATTTGACAAGATTTTTCTATCTGTGGAATGCTGTCAATGAGAAAAGTGGATCTTCTTTTTTTTCTGGGAGAAATGCTATTAGTAATGATAGTCACAGATCAGCAACACTATAACAAGGTATTGCAGGATAATCAAATGATGCCTGTGGACTAGCAGTGTGATTAAAGAATCAATCATTGGCTCTTGGGGAATTTCATCAGTCTCTTAAAAGTAATTTAAATGTACTGAGTTATAGATTCTTATTTTGAAAGCTCTTACATGTATAACAGACTATTGTTTTTTTTTTAAATGAGTTAATAATCAAGGAATAGTTTGATGACATAGAAAATAATTGACATGTGTTCTTGGTCAAAAAATATTGGCTTTAATTTGCTGTAGCAGTGGGAGCCTAGATTATTAAGGGGCTGGTTTCCCCTTAATAATCTAGGGGAATTTTTCACTAGGGAAATAATATAATTAACAAAATGTAGTTGAAAAGATGAAGAGGGTGACTTTGGAATATGCAGTTTGCTTTGTTTTTTCTTACTGAAGTATAACTGACATATTAGTTTCAGTGTTATTTAGTTTCAGGTATACAACATATTGATTTGACAACCCTACACATTACTCGGTGCTCACCATGATAAGTGTAGTCACCATCTGTCACCATGCAACATTATTACAATATTATTGACTATATTCCCTCTGCTGTACTTTTCCTCTCCATGACTTATTTATTTCATAACTTAAAGTTTGTCCCTCTTAATCCCCTTTATCTGCATTTTAATTAGTGAATAATTTTTGCCTAATTCTTCAGTATTACTACACATGTTTGTTATGAATAGATAGATGAATGGACATCTGGAACACTTTGAGTGTTTGATGGATATTCTCTAAATTGAGATACATTTGTCAAAATAATTGCCATGATCTGAATGTTTGTGTCCCCCCACAAATTCCTATGTTGAAATTCTAAACCTCAAAGATAATGGTATTAAGAGGTGGGGCCTTTTGGAGGTGCTTAGGTCATGAGGGTGGAGCCCTTATGGATGGGATTAGTGTTTTTATAAAAGAGAACCCACACAACTAGCTCTGTAGTCCCTTCCAGCATGTGAGAACACAGAAAGAAGTTGTCAGTTTATGAACCAGCAATAGGATTTTCACCAGAATGTGACCTTGTGGGCACACTGATCTCGTACTTCCAACCACCAGAACTGTAAGAAGGAAATTTTATTGTTGATAAGCTACCCAGTCTGTGGCATTTTATTATAGCAATATGAATGGACCAAGAAAATAATATTCTGCAAATCTCTGAACATCTTTCTTCACAAAACAGGATCTGGACACAAAGCATGATCTGGCCTCATGTGGAATTAATCTTCTGCTTTTAATGGTTTCCTAGAGCTTACATCTTAATCTTGGAACCATCTAGGGTTGATGGAATCCCAAAAAGATTTAAAACTAGCCATACAGCACCTCTCCACTAAAAAAGTGCTTACTTCTTAGGTGGAACCATTATTGTAGGTTGAATTATTGGCCTTTTTTTTTTTTTTACTCTTCTCTGTATCCATTTTCTTTGATATGGAAATTTGCAATCCACCCCACAAACAGTAGGTTATATTTCTCTATACTTGGAATTAGAATTCTGCCATACAACTGCTTTGTCAATGGCAAGTTAATGGATGGGACATGAGTAGGGATTTAAATGTGGCATCATGATTGGGTACTTTTATTTTTTTATTTGTTTATTTAAAATTTGTGTGTGTGTGTGTTTCAGCAATCACTTGGAGGAAAACTTGACTTTCCCAGGGAGAGTGACATGTAGAACAGATGCAAACTCTCAAATCTGTGATGTTCAGTGTATAGCCATGACAAGTTGGCACAGAGGCATCCCAGTATACTCATGACATTAAGTGTTGCATTCTTTTAAACCACTAAGTGGCAGGGTTGTTTTATCACGCAGCATACTGAATGCCACAATTTAAAAAAAAACTAGAGCTGGACCATCTATCTGGAATAAGGTGGAAATTCCTAAGATATCACAGAACTCAGTATTATATCCTAGTTTTTTATCTCCATGTATGAAATCAGAGGGAAATATTGAAAAAGCCATGTTCATTTTACTATTTTTGCTCATGGTTGCCAACATCTACCATCTACTTCCTGTTTGTTGTTGTTGTTTTAAGATATGGGTTTTTCTCTACCTTGATACTTGGAACTTGCAAATTCTCTCCAACTTTTGCCTGATAGGATTTTTAAAAATCCCTAGATACTTTTTTTTAAGACTTGATTTTTTTTTTTAAGATTTTATTTATATATTTTTCAGAGAGAGAGAGAACAAGCAGAGGGAGCAACAGGCAACAGGCAGAGAAGGCAGAGGGAGAAGCAGGCTCCCTGCTGACCAAGGAGCCCAATGTGGGGATACGGAATCCCTGGACCCCGGGATCATGATCTGGGCTGAAGGCAGATGCCACCCAGAAATCCAAAAAATTCTTAGATACGTTTGAAATATTTGAATATCATTACCTGTCCTTTGACCTATGGTATCTTTACTGATTACTTTAGTCTTATATACTAGATCCTAGCTAGACTGGAAACTACATATTGCTCTGCTATGACATAAGGTCACCAGATAAATCTCAGTACCATATGTAACATTAAAATTTTTTACTTTCCTTGAAATTTAAACTACTTAAATCAGCATGTAGATGCCACCAATATTACCTGGTAGGTTTTAAATATCTATGTTTCTCTCTATTTTATCCAGATCTCATTATATAAACTAGAACACATAACCTGTTACTTATAAGGCATTAATGGTTCAAGTCTTATTCTACTAAGATATTATATGGTTAAAATATTTATAAGTCTTAAGGCTGACTTTAGGAAGATAAAAATAAAAGTGCTAAAAATCTAATAATTTTAACATTAGAAGTATAGATAAAGCAGCTCCAAGAAAGAAAAAAAAAAAAAAACGAAAGTAATCGAAGTCAGAAGAGCAATGCTTGTCATCTGCTCTCCAGATTTACTACATGCACACCGTATGACTAACTTGTGGGTTTATGTGGGATGCTATTGTGAGAATCTCTATAAGATAAGTAATATGAGCAAATGGAAAAACAGAAGGCTATCAAAACCCATTGGAACTATAGTCCTTTAGTGAAAACTGGCTTATTTAAATCTTTTTTTAATTTAAATTCAATTAGCCAACTTTTGTACATCATTAGTTTCAGATGTAGAGTTCAATAATTCATCAGTTGCATATAACACCCAGGGCTCATCACATCACGTGCCCTCCTTAAAGCCCATCACCCAATTATGCCATCCCTTCCACCTGTCTCCCCTCCAGCAACCCTCATTTTGTTTCCTATAGTTAAGATTCCCTCATGGTTTGTCTCCCTCTCTGATGACTTCCCATTCAGTTTTCCCTCTCTTCCCCTATGATCCTCTGTGCTGTTTCTTATATTCCACATATAAGTGAAACCATATGATAATTGTCTTTTTCTGATTGACATTTTACTTTATAATTTTTTTAACAAAACATGATATATAACTATATGGTTTTATTTTGTTGCATAACTTTTAATTATTTCAATAAAATAAAAGTACACTTGATGAATAATTTCAGTATGTAAACTTTGTGTATTTGTACATTTTTAATCATCAGAGTTTCTGCTTGTGATTCTGTGGTAAGCTGTTATTCCCTGTCTTGGCCAATCGGTCTGTCCAGTTTTGCAGGCAGCCATTTTTTTGCATCCTTCCCTCTCTAACAGATCCAAAAAGAGCTGTTGATTTTTCAGTCTGTTTAGCTTTTTACTTGTTATTAAGATAGAGCGGTGACTAGGCTCTTTACATGTAGAACCTCATTTACATAATCTTTGAATGCAATATTTTATTGAAATACTATATACATTAGAGATACACAAATCCGAAAGTAAAGCTTGATGCATTTTCATGAAGTAAATGCACCCGTTTAACCAGCACCCAGATCAAGAAACAAAATTTTTTCTAACATTCAAGAAACTCCTCTCATGTACCTTTCCAATAACTTAGTAACTACATTTTCAACAAGAATAACCATAATTAACAAAAGTACATTTCAAAAATCAAATTTTCTAAAGTTTGCTTCTCCCCCAACTAGTGCTCTCTCTCTCTCTCTCATTCTCTCTCGCTCTCAAATAAATAAATAAAACCTTTAAACAAGTAAATAAATGTCCCCAAATTTGACACTCCTCCCATCATCAGAAAGTGGAATCCATGTTTTGTTTCCTTGAATTTGAATGACTTTTGACTATGGAGGATAATGTGCTAAATACCTTATGAAGCTGGACATGTAGAGTTTTCTACTCAATTATCTTGGGAGATTTACACTAAAACACAACCTCTGGAAAAGCCAAGTTGCCATATGATGAAGGTACATGGAAATGTTCAGCTGAAATCACCAGATGAGTTTCCAGATGACAGCCAGCATCTACTGCAAGATAAGTGAATGGAGAAGCCTTTGTGGTGATGCCAACCCCAACCTCCATTTTACTATAAAAGCATGTGAAAATTTGTGTGATAGTCACCTAGCTGAAACCAGTCAATACTTAGAAACATAAAAGTTTATAATAAAGTGGTTACTGTTTTTTATGTCACTACTGTTTGGAAGTTATTTGTTATATAACAACAGCAACTGAACAAATTTTTGTACTTGGAAGTGTCATAACAAAAATTTATAACATGTTTCATTGGCATTGGAACAAGATAACAGTGGAAATAATGTTAATGAATGTTTTAGTGACAGCGTAAATTGCCATGAGAGGTTAAGATGTCTAAATGTCATCAGTAGGGCATAGGGGGCTTAAAGGAAAGTAATTGTATGTTTTGTGAAGCTAAAAGAAAGGGGATCTCATATGGCAGAAAGTTTAGTGACACTGTCACGTAGGATAATGTGAAAATAGGAAATGTACCTAAGGAACTTGAGAGTTTAACTAAGTTGATTACCAGGCAGAGTATTGAACGTACCACATAACTTTTTCCAGTCAACTATATACTAAAATGGGAGAAGCGAGAGGAAAGAAAAAAAGGAACTGTACAGTAAAATTGAAAAAAAAAATCTGTAAAAGAGATAAGACCCTTTAAATTAAAAATAAAATTATTTCTCATTCTTTCCCAGATGGCAAAACTTCACCAAGGCAGAGGGGCTGGAGTGGGGAGACTTCCTTGCTAAGATTGCATCCAGGGTAAAATTATATGATTCTTTATGAAGACCTCAAAGAATTACAAACTGGTGCCTCACTGAAATTTTAAAAAGATACACCGCTAAGGATCTTAAGGGCATATCTTCCAAGTCTTGTTTAGTACCAACAGGGCTTCTAAATTCTTAAGTGTTGTCCTATAGCAGTTTCACTGAGAGGTCAAGGTAAAGAAGGGCCTATGTGGTAGTTATTGACAACTGTGTATTTTGTCTAAAGGAGTGGACTCCAGTAAGATTTATAGAATACTCACAAAGTTGATAGGATATTGTTTCTCTCAGAAGCACTGCCAACTTGAACAGAAGGGAAAGAGAGATTACAAGTTTAAAATAAGTTTTTGGATCCCCAACAGTTTTTGGACAGAGAATAGGCTGAGAATACTCAGTTATAATCTTCATTTTCCTATTGGGAAAGGATGGATGACTCAGAAGTTTGAATCAAAACCTCAGAGAATGGGCCAGTATCCATGGAGAATCATTTCCAGGGAGCAGTCCTAGGCCTTACACACAAACCTGGCAACGTGTGCTCAGCTAGGTCTAAGAATTGCTGAACACCAATGGCTGTTCCTGCATTTCAGCCCCTCCTTTTTGAACAGCAGTGTTTCCTGCTATAATGCCTTTACACTTGTGTGTTGGGTTTACCTAGGTAGAGAAGTTGTCATTTTTCATTCATAGGCCTTCAAATTAGGGGAAATCTTATAAGAGAGGCTGTTTCCAACAAATCCAAACCAAAAGCTTAATCTTGACTTGGATTTGACTTAGATGGCAAAATTTTGGGTATTGAGTTCTGTCTGATGAGGTTTTTTGAGAGGTCTTAGAAAAACATTCAAAATTACGTATTTTGAGTTTTTTGGGATAGTTCAGTCTGGCAGCATTATAAGAATTTAATTGACTAAATGTCTCCCTCTACAGAGAGAAGGCCAAAATACTTGTTTTGGAAGGAAGGATCATCAAATATATTTATGTATTGATTTTACATTATATAAGATTACAATTATGTTTTACATCATCTATGTTCCTAACATTTTTATGTGGGAGGAATGTGAATAATTTATTGCTAGCTTGTAAATCATAACTCATTTATAACAGCCTCTGAATTCTTTGACACTCTTCCTAGCAAGAGGTAAGGATCTTTGTTCTTTTTGCTTGAATCTGGGTGGATTTGTAACTATGGTAGAAGGAGCATTATACAGTTTCTATCTGGTTCTCTTGGTACACACACATTGTCCATGCTATAAGGAAGCCAAGCAACTACATGAAATGGTTGCATGTAGATGTTCTAGCTGAAGACCACAGAAAAGGTCCCAGCTGACAATGAGTATCAACCACCAGACATGAAGGAGGATGCCTCTGTAGACACCAGCATCACTACTGACTGCAGCTGAGACTCTTAAGTCGGGAACCAACTAGTTGAACCCAGTTAGCCATCAGGTCCATGAGAAATAATAATGACATAACTATTATTTTAAGCCATTCAGTTTTTGAGTTGTTACTCTGCAATAGTAACTAAAACACTACATGATATGTAAGACTGGAATTCAATTTAAATATGTTTTAATGGCAAAACATGCTAGTTGTTCTTTACCAAGAGTTCAGTTTTACTGGCAATGCATTTTATTTTCTAAGAGTGCATTATTCTCCTTTGTTTCCGGGAACCTTTGATGATAGAATACCAGGTAATTACAGAAGTTAATAAAAATGGTTTTGGCATGCTTGTTGATCATATTTGGGAATCCAGGTCAGGTGGAACTTACCATCACATGCTGAAAAATCAGTTCATGTATTCATTGCTTCTTCCTTCCTGAACAAGTGCTTTGGAGGATAAAGTTTTATAGTAAGGGCCACGGGTTTATTTGAGGTGCTGTGTTACACTGCCAGGCTAAACTATTGCAGAATCTTTGAATCTCTTTATGTACTAAAATACACTTAGTTTAAAAATGTTACTCAATGTCATCATTTTAACCCTCAGGTTCACTAAGAAATTATTTTCAGAAATGGTTTAACTTGTCCATGTTTCTGATATATCAGTTCTTTGGTTTTTCAGCTATTGTTTGATCCCTACCAATTAAGATACCTAACTGCACTTTGCTAGTGTGTTAGAAGGTCCTCACAGCTTTGTGTTCAAATAGCTCATTCTGTATTCCCTGAAAATGCTTCCTTTCTTCTGTAAATTGACTGTTAACAGGGAGTTTATAAACCATTTTAATTAATAAATCCACTCTTTTCCTTTGTGAATTAAATACACTTTCATGTGGGTAGAGAGGATAGTAAGCTCCATTTCAAAGAGGCTCAGGATTTCACCTACAAAAAGTAATCGGTTTTAAAACCTCATTTAAGCTTTATCTGGCATTACAAAAGCTCAAAATCCTATACACTTCTTTCAAGTAGAAAGTAATGGAATTTCAATTTTGCTACATAGATTTCTTAGTGATGCTTGAAGAGTTTGATTTAACTAGATAAATGAATTAAAGGGTTGAAAAAGTAAGATCAAGGAATAAATTTTGTATGTGTATGTTGGGTTATTTAATAGAAAAAACATTGATAGTAGTTAGATATCTTTACTAGAAATAGAAGAAGAATTTGATTTAAATTCTAACACGAATCATTAGATTCAGGACATAATTTGCTGACAAGTATTTAATACATTGGAAATAATTTCCTCATGAAAGCTGTGAAACAGCTGTCCCTGGAAGTTAGCATTTTCTGCAGAATTACATAGATAAAATGCTGAATGAAAAGAAATGCATATGCTCAGAGATCACTCAAGGATTAAAAGAATTTTTGCTCATAATCCACTTGAAAGAATTTTGAAATCTATGCTCCTTACATATTTTTAGGTTTTCACTTAAATTTTTTCATTATAAGTTTAAATAGTTCCCAAGGATGTAGTATTGGGCATATTATAATTGTTGACATTTAGAAATAAAACTGTTGCATCACTTTTTAAAATAAGCAGTGGAATCTAAATACCAGGATGATTTGATATTTACCAACATTTAGATTTAAAAACAAAACAAAACAAAACATGACACTTATTATTAACAGTCATAATTTACATTTTTCTTTCTCCTCATGACTTTATTTTCATTCCTCTCCCTCTATAGCCTTATATCCAATATTTTAAATAATTTCCAATCAATTTATCTGCATGGAATCTTTTAATATAATAAAAACGAGTTTAAAATATTAGTATAAGTTTTCTAAGCTTACATATATAATACTAAACACATAATTTAATATTATTGTGCAATTGAAAGTTTTTAATTGATCATCCTATGGTTCTTTTGTAAGACTTACATATGTATAAATTAATGTACTTATGTATATATTAATGTGTATATATGTTGCAATTTTATTTTATTTTTAAAGATTTTATTTATTTATTAATTTGACAGAGAGAGACACAGCGAGAGAAGGAACACAAGCAGGGGGAGTGGGAGAAGGAGAAGCAGGTTTCCCGCGAAGCAGGGAGCCGGATGCAGGGCTCAATCCTAGGACCCTGCGGATCATGACCTGAGCCGAAGGCAAATGCTTAATGACTGAGCCACCCAGGCACCCCTATATGATGCAATTTTGAAGTAAATTTTATTTCCTCTGACAGTAAGGTATAAAGCATTACATCTCTTTTCAGGATTTAGATAACACCACAATTATAATAAGTAAATAAGCTAAATGCTTTAAAAGTTTAAAAGATTAAAATGTTTTATAAATAATTATTAAAGATAAAAAGTAAACTTTTATTGTCATTGAACTTCTTAATGAGAAGAATAGTGATCAACATTCCCCATGTATTTAATAAAGGGGAAATTACAAATCCATAAAAACCAATTAGTTCAGCTGGTTAGCCCATTATTTTGCCTTTTTGTTGACAGAAAGTATAAAATATTAAAATTTTTAAAGGATAAAATAAGATTAGGAGTGACTCTAATTAGATTAATTATTTCTTGATATTACCTGATTAAATAAATCATAACTATATTCTTAAATGACAATTTGAAAAAAATTACATGAAAGTATTATCCTTGGTGTTTATTTATTCCATTATAATTTTTTTTGTTTTCCAGTAATATATTCCAGTTATATTTAAAAGAATTAGCCTCTAGTAATATATTCCAGTTACACCGAAAGTAATTAGCCCCAATTTAAAAAGAAAGAGCTTGTTTCAGCTGTTTGAAGGTGTTTTGTTTTTCAAATTAGTTTTAAAGTGGATATTAAGAATACCTCAGGCAAGGGAAACAAAAGCAAAAATAAACTACTGGGTCTACACTAAAATAAAATGCTTTTGTTTAGCAAAGGAAACCATTGACAAAATGAAAAGGCAACCTGAATGGAAGAAGATATTTGTAAATGATATATTTAATAAGGAGTTAAAATCCAAAATATATAAAGAACTTATACAACACAACATCAAAAATCCAAGTAATTTGATTACAAATGGGCAGAAGACATGAATAGACCTTTCTCCAAACAAGACATACAGATAGCCAATGGGCACATGAAAAGATGTTCAACCTTACTCATCATTAGAAAAGTGCAAATCAAAACCAAAATGAGATATCACCTTACACATGTCAGAGTGCTAGTATCAAAAAGATAAGAAATAACAAGTGTTGGTTAGGATGTGGAGAAAAGGGAACTCTTGTGCACTCTTGGTGGGAATGTAAATTGGTACAGCCATGGTAGAAAACAGTATGGAAATCCCTCCAAAAATTAAAAATAGAAACATCATATGATCTAGTATTTCCACTTCTGTGTATGTACACAAAGGAAACAAAAATACTAATTTGAAAAGATATATGCACTCCTATGTTTTTTGGGGGAATTATTTACAATAGCCAAGAAATGGAGTAACTGAAGTGTCCACTGATACATGAACGGATAAAGAAGATGTGGTATACACATACGGTGGGATATTACTAAGCTATAAAAAAGAATGAGACCTTGCCATCTGTGACAACATGATGGACCTAGGAGGTAGCATGCTAAGTGAAATATGTCAGACAAATAAAAGTACCATATTATTTCACTTATATGTGAAAGCTGAAAAACAAAATGAACAAAAGAGAAACAGAACCATAAATACAGTGAACAAACTGATGTTTGTCAGAGGGGAGAGCAGTGGGGGAATGGGGAAAATGGGTGAAAAGAAGGGGAAGAATAAGCTTCCATTTATGGAAAGAATAAGTCATGGAGATTCCCAGCATAGGGGATATGTCAATGATATTGTAATACTCTTGTATGGTGACAGGTGGTAGCTATATTTGTGATGAGCACAGCATAATTTATAGACTTGTGGAATCACTCTGTTGTACACCTGAAATGAATGTGGCATTGTGTGTCAACTATATATCAATAAAAAAGAATGTCTCAAAATAATTGATAATCTGTTGATGAATATATACTTGTATATGTTTAAATCAGATGCTCCTCTTTTGCTCTTATATGAATCTCTCTCAAAAATTATATTTTTTCTAAAAATAATGGAAAATAGAAAAAACCCTTCAACAGATGAATGGATAAAGATGTGGTCCATATATAAATGGAATATTACTCAGCCTTCAGAAAGGATGAATACCCAACTCTTGCATCAACATGGATGGGACTGGAGGAGATTATGCTAAGTGAAATAAGTCAAGCAGAGAAATTCAGTTATCATATGGTTTCACTTACTTGTGGAACATAAGGAATAGCATAGAGAACATTAAGAAAAGGAAGGGAAAAATGAAGGGGGCGGAAATTGGAGGGGGAAGATGAACCATGAGAGACTATGGCCTATGGACTCCGAGAAACAAACTGAGGGTTTTAGAGGGGAGGGGGGTGGAGGGATGGGTTAACCCAGTGATGGGTATTAAGGAGGGCACGTATTGCATGGAGCACAAGGTGCACTGAATCATGGAACACTACAACAAAAATTAAAGATGTACTGTATAGTGACTAACATAACATGATAAAATAAAATTAAAAAAATTAAAAAAACAAAAAATAAATAAAATAATTATTTAAACAAAATTTTTTAAACAAAAAATAAAATAATGGAAAATAGGAAAATTGCTAAATGGAAAAGGCATTTTTTGATACTATAACAATTTTACCATATACTCCATTATGAGGCAAATACCTGTAGAAATATGTGTGGAAAACATAAATACAGGAAGCTTTATGAATTTATGGTAAGTGAAATATTTAAAAAAAAAGCTTTTTGGTTTCCTGTACATTTTTATGTTTTGAGAAGATTAGCCATTATAAGATTTTAAATGGCTGGGAGGGATAGTTGTGTCAGGAAAGACCTGCTCTGAGTTGAGCAAATTTTCAATGGAATAAAAACATTGGTACCAGGTAGGAGTCTTTTGTAGGCAGGGTAAAAATGATAGAAACCAGAAAGAAGGGAGTGGTAGGATACCATGAGAAGAAAGTTAGCATTGAGAGTGAGTTAGGATATAAATTCAGCAAGGTGTGTGTGTGTGTGTGTGTGTGTGTGTAAGAGGTAGGAAAGGGAAGGAGGGAGAAATCATGCTTTCTTAGTTTTTTACTTGACTGACTAGAAAAATAATGTTCTCATAAATTGATATTGGGAACCCCTGGCATAAACAAGTTTTGGGGAAATATTTGAACTCTGACACCTCGAGTTAACTGAGTGATACTGTTTTAATATATTTGTCATTCACTGGATGTCTGAAATTTTAAGAAGTCCAAACTGGTCACATACATTTAAGAATCACCATAGCCTTTACAAGAAGACCTGGAAGAAATAGTTAAACTTACACACATAAGGAGAAACTGGAAGAGGCAATGGTTGGGAGTGCATTGGAAGTCAAATTTCAATCTATCCCCTTTGGGTCTCTGGTTCTATATCACTAATTCCTATCAGAACTTTGCTCAGACTGCCTTCCCTTGTCTCTGGTGTAAAAATCTTAAAATTCAGTTTCTTAGTTTCTTATCAATAAAGTCTTCCTCTTCTGAATTTCCTTCTTGTTTCCTGTGCTTTTTCTTTCAGTTATCTAGGCTTTAATACCTTTAATTAATTCATCCTATTGTTTTCTCCCTATTTTTAATATCACATCAGATATTAAGTTCCAGTCTGTTTTCCATATCTCTTGTTTTGTTTTCAATTATCTTATCCCTAACTTTGCATATTTTTGTAAATGATCTGCTGGCCAACAATTCTTCTTTTCCATATGGTACATTACTTCCATATTAATCTTTCTAGGATACTGTTTGGATTATTTCAGTTTCTAATTTAAGAATATTTGAATTAATATTTTTTTCAAAATTGAAAAATCTCTCAGTATACTACCTAAAAATCACTTTTTTTGCTAATTTTCAAAAGATATGCACATTCTTTGTAGTTTTATTATTTTTATTTTTTAAAGATTTTATTTATTTATTTGAGAGAGGGGGAGAGAGAGAGAGAGAGCATGAGCACAAGGAGGGGGAAAGAAGAGGAGAAACAGACTCCTCACTAAACAGGGACCCCGATGAAGGACCCCGATGAATGTGGGGCTCAATGGATGTGGGGCTCAATGCAGGGCTTGATGCAGGGCTCGATCCCAGGACTGTGGGATCATGACTTGAGCTGAAGGCAAATGCTTAACCAACTGAGCCACCCAGGTGCCCCGATATTTTTTGTAGTTTTGATGATAACTTGCAGACATAAATATTTTAACTTTTCCCTATTTATTGTAATAAAACTCACTCTTTTCTTTTTTCTTTTTTTTCAAGTAGTTTTATTTAGTCCAAAGAATTGCATTTTATTTTGGTCCAAAGAATAACCAATAATTTGTATGCCATAAAATCCATCCCTTTTAAGTATAAAATGCATGATTTTTAGTGAGTTTACAGAGTTGTGCAACCATCTCCACAAACCAGTTTTAGAACATTTCCATTACTTCCAAAAGGATCCCTTCTCCTCATTGACAGTCAGTTCCCTTTCCCACCCTCAACCCTAGGCAATACTGATTTGCTTCCTGTCTATACATTTGCTATTTATGGACATTTTATATAAATGGAATCATACAGCTTCTTTTACTGAGCAAAATGTTTTTGAGGCTTATTCATGTTGTAGCACATATGCGTTCTTCCTTTTTATTGCTTAGTAGTATTCTCACACATTTTGTATTAGGAAAGAAACATACCACCATCACCTGGAAGCCAAGTATTGTAGTGGTTTTACAACTATTCTCCCCATATGGAATGAGTCAGTATTTGCACCAGGCAACTGGGAAGTGCTAATGTCATTCCCTTTACTATTTGAATGTCTTCTGGAGAGAAAGAAACTCATTAAGTAACATTTGTTGGCTGGGAGATTTTTTTATTCTTATTTTCATGGCTGCTTTAAAGATTTAATCTTTTCCATGGTAGAGAAAACTCACTTTTCTTTAGAGTGATATCTCATGAACATAAATGAAAAAATCTGCAAGAAAATATTAGTAAATTAAGTCCAACAATGTATACAAATATATGCAAGTGGGATTTATTCCAGTCACATAAACATAGTTTAATATAGTTTAATATTCAAAAATCAAATAATATAATTTATCACATCAATAGGCTAAAATGGAAAAATTATTTGATCATTGAAATAGCTGCAGAAAAAGTATTTGACAAAATCCAACATCCATTTATGATAAAAACTCTCAGCAAACTAGAAAAAGAGGAAAGCATTCCAAACTGGATAAAGAACATCTACAAAATACCTGTAGTTACCATGATACTTAACAGTATCAAGATAATTGTTATAAAGATAACATATTTTTATCTTACCGATATGAAAATATATACAATATTGAAGAATCATAAACATTCAAACTCTCTTTCTAATTGTCTTCTTTTTCTCTGAAAAAAAAATACAGACTGAGATCATGTTTCTATTTCTTCCTTTACAGGTGAAAGTACAAATGGAAAAATTCTGTTATGAAATTAGTGGAAAACTTCACCAAAATCTGTCAATAGTGATATAGAAAAACAAACAAACAAACAAACCTGTGCTTTTTCTTAGAACTGTTCATTATTTTTTCCCAACCCTTTATTATGAAAAATTTCAAGCATATAGAAAAGTTGAAAGAATTACATATGCTTTAGTTCGATGTTGCTGTCATAATACAATCCCAGAGACTGGTGGCTTAAAAAACCAAATTTATTTCTCTTAGTTCTGAAGGCTGGAAATCCAAGATCAAAGTGTTGGAAGGTTTGCTTTCTTCTAAGTCCTCTCTCCTTGGCTTGCAGATGGCTACATTCTCACTCTGTCCTCAGTTGGTCTTTTCTCCTCTGCAGGCATTCCTCGTATCTGTTTTTCTAGTTACAAGGGCTTTACCTATATAACCCCACTTAACTTTGATTACTTCCTTAAAAATGATTAATTTGCATTGGTAGACTCTCCATAAGCAAAACCATACAGTATAAACTTCATTGTGTAAGATTTCTTTCATTCAGAGTAATATTTTCAAAAATTGACTATGTTTGTTTCTTTTTATTCCTAAGTGATAACATTTTTTTCTCATTCTTTTGTTCATGGTCACGTAGGCTGCTTCCAATTTGGAGCTATTATTTTGAAAAGCTGCTAATGTACACTCTTGAGCAAGTCTCATGTGAAGAAATTGGCAAAAGTCGATTGTTTACTTATTTATCGGCAATGAACAAATGGCATTTGAAATTAAGACAATACTATTTATAATAGCACCAAGCTAAGTATTTGCAGGATCTATATGTGGAAATTCATGAGACACTGATGAAAAAAATCAAAGAAGATCTAAATAAATGGAGAAATGTTTTATGTTTATGGATTAAAAGACTCAGTATTGTTAAGATGTCAATTAGTCCCAATTTAATCTTTAGATTTAACATAATTCAAATCAAAATCACAGCAAGTGATTTTGTAGTATAGACAAATTTATTTTAAATTTTAAATTTAAATTTCAATGATTTCAATATTTACTACAAAGCTATAATAATCAATAAAAAATAGTCCCTATAGTTAAGATAATATGGTGTAACTTAAAATTTAAGAGGGTAAATCGCATGCTAAGTGTTCTTAACACACACACACACACACACACACACACCCAAGGCAGTATTGATAAAAGCATAGAAATAACTCACTGAACAGAATACAGAGAGCCCAGAAATAGACTCAAGCAAATATAATCAAGTAATCTTTGACAAAAATACAAAGGCAAAACAATTAAGAAATGCTAATCTTTTCAAGAAATGATTGAAAAGAATAACAACTGGAGATCCATGAGCAAAAAAGTGAATCTAGACACAGACCTTATACTTTAGGTTGAATATCGGTATCCCTCCAAAATTCATATGTTGAAATCCCAATGCCTAATGTAATGGTATTTGGAGGTGGGGTCTTTGGGAAGCGATTAGGTCATGAGAGCAGAGACCCTGTCCTTATGAAAGAGGCCCTGGGTAGATCCCTTGACCCCTTCCATCATGTAAGGATACAGAGAGAAGGTGCTACCTATGAATAAGGAGGAGGGTCCTCACCAGAAAGTGCTCATGCTGGTGCCTTGATCTTGGACTCTACAGCCTCCAGAACTATGGGAAATAAATGTTTTTGTTTATAAGTCACCTAGTCTATGTTATTTTGTTGTAGCAGCCCAAAAGGACTAAGACACCTTACATCTTTCACAAAATTTAGCTAAAAATGTGTCATAGACCTAAATGTAAAACATAAAACTATAAAATTTCTAGAACCAAACATAGAAGATAATCTACATAACGTTGGGTTTGTCAGTAAATATTTATATATAGCACAAAAAGCTAAATACATTATTTAAAAAAATAGATACATTGGATTTATAAAATTTTTAAAAAAGGCCCTGTGAAAGACTTTAAGAAAATAAAATTACGGGGCGCCTGGGTGGCTCAGTTGGTTAAAGCGACTGCCTTCAGCTCAGGTCATGATCCCGGAGTCCCGGGATCGAGTCCCGCATCGGGCTCCCTGCTCGGCGAGGAGCCTGCTTCTCCCTCTGACCCTCCCCCCTCTCATGTACTCTCTCTCTCTCATTCTCGCTCTAATAAATAAATAAATCTTTAAAAAAAAGAAAAGAAAAGAAAATTACATTCCATAGACTGTAGAAAATATTTGCAAATCACATATCTGATAAAAGACATCTAGGATGTACAAAGAATTCTTAAAACTCAAAAATAATAAACTGTAAGAAAAAGTGCTCAACATCCTTTGTCATTGGATAAATGTAAATCAAAATAACAATAATGAACCAATACACATTATTAGAATGGCTAATATCTAGAAGAACCTGGCAATACCAAATGCTGGCAAGGATGTGAAGGAGCCACTCTTATTCATTAGTGACAAAAGCAGAATGATAGAGTAGAAATTAGTCTTGCAATTTTTTTGAGTTGAGTATAGACTTACCATATGATCTATCAGTTACTCAACTGCTTTAAATACTAATGTCCATGCTCTTTAATATATGAATGAGTAAGCAAAGTGTGATACATCCATGCAATTAAATACTATTTGGCAAGAAGGAAGAATGAGCTATAATTTATGTAACAACACGGTAAATCTTGGGTGCATTTTGCTAAGTGAAAGTAGACAGGCTGAAATGCTACGTACTATATGATTCCATTCAGACATTCTGGAGAATGTGAAAAGCAGGTCACTCACTGCCAGAGATTGGGAAGAAAAAATAATTTGATGAGAGGAAACATATGGAATAAATTTAGAGTCATGGAACTAATCTGTATGGTGAAACTTAGTGTATGCAAGTAAAAAAAGTAACCAACTGGATGTTGGGGAATCCTACAAAAAACAGATTGTGACAAAATGATTAACAGTGTTCCATATATATAAAAATAAACTTACCAAAGTAGTGGGGGGAAAAAAATCCTGTGTTTTGACTGCTAACTGTAAGACCTTTAGAGGTTGTACATAAATTGTACATAAACACTGTACTCTGGTTGGTACATGAGAAGTTGTTTCTCTTAAAGACATGAGTTAACATTTTAAAAGTATTGCACATGTATGGTGGAGTTGAATAAATAAATGAACGGGTAGGACGTGGTTGAAGTGGAAGGTTACAGGTAAATAAAAGCAGAAGATTAGAATTAGCCATGTAATAGTGGACTGAAGTGAAGGCATTGGTATTAACTCATGGTTGGCTTAATATAGATACAGATGCATAGATACAGAAACACTTAGAGATTTGGGTGTATACATGGGTTGGTATACATACATATATTTCCTAGTTCTTTCTACTGAGGGCACCTGGAAACTGTTACATCCCAGTGACAATGAGGATACTTGGTATACAGATATTGGCTTCTAATACATTTTCTAAAATAAGAAAACAAAACTGTTTGGAAAATAGCTGATTCTAGGTCAGGGGTAGGAAATATACAAAAAAATTCTGGAATATTTCATAGTTCCACAAAGTAAGGAAGTACTCAAAAGACAAAAAAAATGAAGTCATGTTAAAGGGACACAAGGGTCAACCTGAGAAAGCTCCAAATAGCCAAAGTGGGAGAAATTAGAATAACAATATAAATAAAGTAATATTAGATTATAACCCCAATTACAGAATAAAATCTTTGAGTCCATACTGATATAAAAATGATAAAATAAGTAAGTAAATAGAGAAGAATCACTCATACAAAAGAATTCCAAAAAATTTAGGTAGGTACTTCTTTCTTAAGGAGGTGAGATTTAAATCTCTCTGCCCCTTGAGTGTGGACTGCACTTACTGACTTGTTTCCAAAGAATACAATATGGAAAGGGGGTGGGAAATAACTTTACAGGGAAAAAAAAACTGGGAAATACTACCTTATCCAAGTGATCAAGGTTATCATCAATGCTAAATCCTGTTGATATGATGTGAGAGGAATGGCATTCACTTGGTCTGCAACCCCAGTCTAATCATGAAAAAAAGAAATCAGACAAAACCAAATTGAAGAACATTTTACAAAATACCTGACCAGTATTCAAAACTGTCAAGGCCATCAAAATTAAGGAATGCCTGAAAAACAAACCAAAGGAAGCTAAGGATACATGACAACTAAACGTAATGTAATTTGGAACAGAAAAAGGACATACTGGAAAAACTAGTGAAGCCCAAACAAGTTATAGAGCTCAGTGAAAACAAAAAGAAGACCGAATATTTCCAAAAATAACAATGAATCAGATTTTTCAATCCAAGATATAGTCTTAAATTAAGGCTATAGATATTTTTATATTTATTTTTCCAATATCTTATTTAAGAAATTTGAAAGATATATTTTTCTTCTGAGTTGTTAGATTACTTACTAAGTACATTATTAAAATCATGTAATTATTTCCTGATAATTTCCTCTTCTACATCTTTCCTACTCATTTATACTGCTTCGCTACACACACACACACACACACACACACACACACACACACACACACAGTTATAGCTCCTAAACACTTTCTCAGGTCTCCTTTCTTACTTAAAAATCTGTATCATCTTGCTACATTATCTTCTACATTCCTATTCCTTTTTACTCAAGTATAATTAACATACCTATATTCTTTATATTATTAGTTAAGACTTAATTTTGGACTCATGGAATAAAAAGCCAAAACAAGGGTAGCTCAAACAAGCTAGAAGGTCATTTGTCTCTCTTGTAAATCTGATTTTCACATTCCAAGTCAGAAGTGGCAACTCTCTGGTGTTAGGGACCTAACTACTCCTATTTTGTTGTTACACTATTGGGAGAATATTCCTTATTTCCATTATCTAAGAAAGCTTAACACCTTCCAGCAGAAGGAGGGAGACAGGATATGATCTAAAAACTGCACACTTCATTTATAATCACAATTCATTAGCCTGAACTTACTAAGTTTGCCTTATATTACTCAAGAGAGCTATCTTTGCTTCTTTGGCTATGTGCCCAGTTAAAAATCAGTTGTACAGATACTGAGACAACTGTCTACCTTCAGTTGTATAAATTTTCTAAACTTTAAAAGTTTTTCAAAATTTAATTATGCTCAAATAAATAAATCTTAAAAAAATAAAAAAATATACTTAATTAGCAAAAAACAGCAAGTATCACATATTGTGCTACATTTTATTTTCCATTAAAATATATAACTTCACTTAGTTTGGACAATATTTGCACAATATGTTTCTTGTTGTCTCTGAATAGATTGGTGATGATAATGATGATAATGATGATGATGATAGATAAATAGATAGATGATAGATTATTCTTATCACTCTAATAGACTCTTTTCTTCAGACCCTCAACTCCTATATCTCTTTGTTAGGTCCTCTGAAAAGAAGATGCCTCCTGGGGTTAGATGTGCAAAAGATTTATAGGGAAAAACAGGTGTGAAGGAAAAAGAGAAGAGAGCCAAAGCAAGTGTGAAAAATCTCATACCACAATGTAGATCTGACATACATGAATGAGAGAAGAAGGTATATTGGGTAGGAAGAATCTCAGATCACTGTGCAGTTTCAAAAAAATTTTTGACAATTTGTCTTCTTTCACCTGGTCATGAAGGATCTTTCATATCACCTATAGGTGTAAGCTAAGATGGGGGTTCTCGTGAAATTGTGGAGTGTGACATGAGGTCTGGGATGGTACTTACTCTGATCCTGTAACCAGTCCTTCTTGATATATCTGAGTATTAAAATTTCCACATTGTACAGTCCCCAAGTAAATGGCCATATGCCTGTTTGGAGAAGGGTTAATGGAATCATCACAATATATATTGTGTCCAACTACTTTTTAAACCAGTGGGC
The DNA here is from genome assembly GCF_003265705.2 of Callorhinus ursinus. NCBI lineage: Eukaryota > Metazoa > Chordata > Mammalia > Carnivora > Otariidae > Callorhinus > Callorhinus ursinus. The sequence continues at coordinate 135,051,320 of NW_027397066.1, forward strand.
TTCAAATCTGAAAATGGCTCAGATCTGGAAACTGGGTAAAGGATTATGATTTGGAATGACCATCCTCAGTCTCCTGCTTCTGCATTTTTATCTATTTTGGTTGTAGATGTTAAACAGATCTTTGTTGACCGTCCGTCTATGTACCTATAATGATACTGCTTTATCAACCATTTTTACTACCTCCTATGGGAAAAACCCTTTGGATTGACCATTTGAACTGGCTGGCCATTAAAATAATTGTGGCATTTTTTGCTTCTGGAAGTTGTGTCACCATCTGGCCTCTATTACTTTGGGGCATTGTTATTCTCATGGTTATGAGCAAACCTGGCTCTGTGACTGCCTATTTTACCATCAGCCCTGGTTTTTAGAGAAGAGTTACACATCTTAATAATATTGGCACTCTTTCACCAGTGCATTTCTGATGATCTTAGTGAATGGTGGGTTCTGCCCCTGTCTGCCATGTACTATAGTCTTATAAGCCTCTGACCTCACATAATATATCTACTTTCATGTTCATTCCTTTAGCCTTTTTCTTAGTCTACTTTTAGGGGGAGCCAGGAATTCCTATTTTTCTCAGTATTGGCCATTGCTTTCCACAGGTTTCTAGGAACCAGGCTAGCTGGGAAATTGCCAAATTTTCTGTTATTATTCTCAAGAGTGTGTCGAGAAAATGCTCTAAAACCAAGAAATTCTTGAGGTATAGTTGACATACAATATATTGAACATATTTATAATGTACAGTTTTATAAGTTTTGACATATGCATACACTTATGAAACCATCATCACTTCAATCAAGAAAATAAACATATTCATTATCCACAAAAGTTTCATCCATTTATATTACTTCTCTCCTGACCTTCCCTGTTCCCCTATTGTGACTCACTCCCTGATCTGCTTTTTGTCACTATTTGTTTGCATTTTATAGAACTTAATGAAAATTATATAATATGTACTCTTTCTATCTTCTTACATTGAGCATAATTATTCAGCATAATTATTTTTTTGTTATTTCATCCATGTTGTATATATCGGTAATTCACTCTGTTTTTGCTGAATATTATTCCACTCTTTGACTACACTGCAATTGGTTTATCCATTCACCAGTTAGTAAACATTGGGTAGTTTAGAGTTTTGAGGTATTGTGTATAGAACTTCTATGTGAATATTTATATATATGTCTTTATTTGGAATGTATACTTCATGCTCAAGGAAATACCGTGAAATGGCTTTGTCATTTGGTAAGCAAATGTTAGGTTTTTGTTTTTTGTTTTTCTTTTCAAAGTGGTTGTTCCATTTCACATTCCTAACAGCAGTGTGTGAGAATCACAGTGGATTGTAACATTTGGTACAGTCAATATTTTAAATTTTAGATATTCAAATTGACATACAAGGTATTCCACTGTGTTTTTTGTTTGTTTTTGAATTTCCTTAAAGACTAATGTTGTTGAACATCTTTTAATGTACCTATTTGCCATCTATATTATTTAAGGAAGTGTACTTTTAAATCATTTTCCTATTTCTGAACTGGGTTATCTGTTTTTTAATGATTAACTTTTGAGTTTTTATATATTCTGAGGACAAGTCCTTTATCAGTTATGTGGTTTTCATGTATTTTTCCCCACTTCATGATTTTTGTCTTTTCATCTTTCAAAGCCTAGAAGTTTTCAACTTTTATAAAAATGTATCAATTTGCCAATTTACCAACTTATCAATTTTTATTTTTATTTTTTTAAAGATTTTATTTATTTATTTATTTGAGAGAGAGAATGAGAGAGAGAGAGAGCATGAGAGAGAGGGGGGAAGGTCAGAGGGAGAAGCAGACTCCATGCTGAGCAGGGAGCCTGATGTGGGACTCGATCCTGGGACTCCGGGATCATGACCTGAGCCGAAGGCAGTCGCTGAACCAACTGAGCCACCCAGGCGCCCCAACTTATCAATTTTTAATGGATTATGCTTTTGTTGTAGTATTTAAGAAAAATTGTCCAATTCAACAAAGATTTTTTCTCTTTGTCTTTCTAGATATTCTCTAGATTTAGCTTTTATATTTTGGTCTAGAATACATTGCAAATTTTCTTTTGCTTTTTAACATTATTATTATTTGGAAAGCATTTTTAGAAGAACAGCTATTGTTATTTTACAAATTTGAATGACAAATATCTTATAAACCCAACAATACAAAGTTTATTATTTTTCAGGGCACCTGAGTGGCTCAGTCAGTTGGGCAGCTGCTTTTGGCTCAGGTTATGATCCTGGAGTTCTGGGATCGAGCCCCTCACTGGGGTTCCTACTTGGTGGGGAACCTGCTTCTCCCTCTCCCTTTGTCTCCTGGCTTGTGCTCTCACTCTCTGTCAAATAAATAAATAAAATCTTAAAAAAAAGAGTTTGTTATTTTTCTTAAAGAACACATTCCCTCTATAGAACACATTTTGATTTAATTTTTATAGATGCTGTAAAGTATGCATTGAAATTCATTTTGCATATAAATATTCATTTTTCCAGCGTCATTTGTTGAAAATACTTTTCTCCACTGAATTATCTGTATATATATTTTTGTAATTAATTGAACTATATAGGCCTATTTCTGGAGATGTTTTTCTGTTTCAATATTTTTTTTGCCTAACATTTTATGCCAACACCACACTGTCTAGATTATTGTGGCTTAATAATAAGTTTGAACATCAAGCAGTATAATTTCTGTATTTTTCCTATTTAAATTTGTTTGTTTGCTTGTTTTTGTTATTCTAAGTCCTTTCCATGTACAATCAGCATGCATTTAGAAAAAAAAATGCTTGGATTTTTACTGAGGTTGCATTGAATCTGTAGATCGATTGGGGGAAATTGTTATTGATATTCAGTTTTCTCACTTATAACAAAGGTATGTCTTTAAATTTATTTCTCTTAGTAGTGTTTTGTAGTTTGCTGATTAGAGGTCCTACATATATTTTGTCATATTTAACTCCTCAACTCAGGAAGAAGACTGGGCTTCAACTGAATTTTCTATCTCAGTGTCATTTCCTAGAAAATGTCTCCAGATAGCAAGCTGGGGCAATCTTAGAATGCCTCATTTCCTGTCTCTCTGGCATCACTCACTGTCCTTTATTGCTTGTTGTCAATGTCACAAAAACATGGTTTCAAATATTCTGTTCAGATTTTTAAATTGATTTATTTTCGAAGATCCCTGTTACTCCATCTTGATAGAAATGTCTTGTGATAAATTTTGAAACAGAAAGATACTATATTTTTCTTTTTTTTAAAAAAAGATTTATTTATTTATTTGAGAGAGAGTGAGAGAGAGAGAGAGAGAGAGCATGAGTGGGGGAGGGGCAGAGGGAGAGGGAGAGAGAGAATCCTCAAGCACACTCCCTGCTGAGTGTGGAGCCCAATGTGGGGCTCGATCCCAGCACCCTGAGATCATGACCTGAGCTGAAATCAAAAGTTGGCCACTTAACTGACTGAGCCACCTAACAGAGACTATATTTTTCAAAGGGTGTTTGTCTTTGGTTCAGAGGAGCAGAACACTATTAAGTCAAATTGACAGTGTGATCTTCTGTATTCTAAATTCACAAAAGGCATTTACTATCTCATAACATTTTTTCATCCTCAAAACCAATCATTGTGCTTGGCACAGCGATAGCTGAAAGATTCCTTGCACTCTGAGTCTTCTTGATTAAAGAGATAATTATATGAATAATAGAACTTGTAGTTCATTAATATTCATAGACTTAAATACTTAAAAAATATATAATTTTAAAATTCTGTGATTATTTTTTAGCATAATTTAGATTTATTTGACCTAAAGAGATTAGTGAATATATAAGCATAACTTTTTCAAAAATTCCTAGTTTCCTAAGCAATGTTAAATGGTAAAATTTGAATTATTCTTTTATAAATTCTTGAGACGTATAGGCTGCATACTAATTACTAATTTTCTATGAACCTTCATAATAATAAAAAGTTATCTTATTTATAAAGATTCACATTATCAGTATTGGCCTTCATTAAAGAGAGTTGCAAAGCTTTTTAATGGTTTTCTATTGATTAAATATATTTTAAAATTTACAATGAATTAGTTCTTTTTGCTTTTTACTTATTGAAAATGTTAAAAATTACATTTCTCACTATGTTCTCTAGTTAAGTCAAACCAAAAAACTGTACTTTGTAAGGGGCATTTTTTATGTTGCTTATGTTTTCTTATTTCTTATTTTGCTAACCCTTGGTTTTAATAAAATTCTTTTGGAATATGTCAATCTGCTTTGGGAAATGAAGGATAAAAAAAACAAGATTCAGGTTTTGTTGATAGCTGAAGGAAGAATAATCGGTATCAGACTTACTGACAACAACAACATTGGTACAGAGTATAGACTATACCAACAAAAATGGTATACAGTCCTGAGGTTGTCATCAGCTGTCCTATTCTCCTATGAGAGGTGGGGGGATACACATTATACTGATGAGGACAATTGTTCTGCTTTGAAAGACTTCTTCCCAGTACTTCCTTATGTAATTCTTAAGTTTTCTTGTAAAAAAAACCATGCTATTATAATCACTCTTTTCCAAGAAAACCTAAGTCCTTTTTCCATGATGACTTATCTCTCATAATACACAATTCTTAGACCACAGAATTTGGAATTTAATATTGACCTTTATGCAACTATTTTTATGTCTGTAAGTCTCCTCTCCATGTAGTAATCTGTTCACTGAAGACACATATATGTCTTATATCTTTCTGATTTCCTTATAATGTTTCACATATTTGTTATTTAAGCAATTAAGCATTTATTTTCTAACAATAAAATAAGATATTTTTGAATGCAATTGAACTGAATAAAGGGGAAATCGTTGTTCTATTAAATATGAACAGAAAGTGTATTGCATTTAAATATTCAAGTGGTGAGAAGGCCAGCACAAACTGCCACAAACATTATGTCTACTGACCTTACAGTTCTGCAAAGCTTTGATTTTCATGGAAATAGCATCGTCTCTTTTAGCAAGCTGACCAGAGCACGCCTAGTTAAAACTCCCCACACACAGGCTGAGGTTCAAACACTCAGACAATGAGGGACTCTACAGAGGACTGACCTGAGGGGTAAAGCAGCCATAACACAGCAGCAGTGAATGCAGCACACACCAGAGACTTCCTGCAGCACCAGACCCTGGACATTATATGACTTCTTCATAAAGCTGTTACTCTCTCAGGAACAGAAACAAAACAGGCTTTCCTAACACACAAAAGAAGACAGAAAACTAGACAAAATGCCAAGATGGAGGAGTTCATCCCAAAAGATAAAGAAAGGTCATGGTCAGGGGTCTAATTGAAGCAGATATAAATAGTATGCCTGATTCAGAATTTAAAGCAACCAAGCTAGTTGGGCTTGAGAAAAGCATAGAAGACACCAAAGAATCCCTTACCACAGAGTTAAAAGAGTTAGAAACTAATCAGGCTGGAATGAAAAATGCAATAACTGAGATTCAAAACCAGCTGGAGGTAATGACCACAAGGATGGAAGAAGCAGAGGAATGAATACATGATATAGAAGATAGAATTATGGAAAATAATGAGGCTGAACAAAAGAGGGAGAGAAAAATATTGGAATACAAAAGTAGACTTAGGGAACTCAGTGACTCCATCAAGTGTAGTAACATTCTTATTATAAGAGTCCCAGAAGAAGAAGACAGGGAAAAGGGGGGCAGGTTTATTTGAGGAAATTATAACTGAAAACTTCCTTAATCTGGGGAAGGAAACAGACATTGAAATCCAGGAGGCACAGAGAACTCCCATCAAAACAAACAAAAGCAGGCCAACACCAAGATGTAGTGTAGTTAAATTCGAAAAATATAGAGATAAAGAAAAAATACTAAAAGCGGCAAGACAGAAGTCCCTAACTTACAAGGGAAGACAAATCAAGTTAGCACAGATCACTCCACAGAAACTTGGCAGGCCAGAAAAGAGTGGCATGATATATTCAACGTGCTCAATGGGAAAAAAATATGCAGGCAAGAATACTCTATCCAGCAAAGCTGTCATTCAGAATAGAAGGAAAGATAAAGCATTTCCCAAACAAAAACGAAGGAGTTCATGACCACTAAACCAGTCCTGCAAGAAATATTAAAGGGAATTTTTTGAATAGGGAAGAAAGACCAGAAGTGACAAAGACAAGGAAAGAACAGAGAAAAATCTCCAGAAATACTGACAAAACAAGTAATAAAATGGCACTAAATTCATATGAATTGATAATTACTCCAAATGTAAATGAACTAAATGTTCCAATCAAAAGATATAGGGTGTCAGAATGGATAAAAAAACAAGACCCATTTATATCCTGCTTCCAAGAGACCCGGTTTAGACCTAAAGACACCTGCAGATTGAAAATGAGGGCATGGGGAAAATTTATCATGCAAATGGACATCAAAAGAAAGCCAGAATAGCCATACTTATATCAGACAAACTAGATATTAAACCAAAGACTGTAACAAGAGATGAAGAAGGGTACTATATCATAATAAATGGGTCTATCTAATGAGAAGATCTAACAATTATAAATATTTATGCCCCCAACTTAGGAGCACCTAAATATATAAAACAACTAACAACAAACAAAAAAGAACTCATTGATAATAGTACCATAATAGTAGTGGACTTTCTCCCCACACTCACCCACGTACACCAATGGACAGATCACATAAGCAGAAAAACAACAAGGAAATAATGACTTTGAATGACACAGTGGACCAGATGGAATTAACAGATATATTCAGAACATTCCATCCCAAAGCAGCAGAATACACATTCTTTTCAAGTGCACATGGGACATTTTCCAGAATAGATCATATATTGGCTCACAAATTAGGACTCAACAAATAAAAAAAGACTGAGAAAATACCATGCATATTTTCTGACCATAACACTATGAAGCTTGAAGTGAACCATAAGAAAAAAATTGGAAAGACCACAAACACATGGAGGTTAAACACCATCCCACTCAAGAATGAATGGGTCAACCAGGAAATTAAAAAAGAAATAAAAATTAAACAGAAACAAGTAAAAATGAAAACAGGACTGTCCAAAACCTTTGGGTTTCAGCAAACACTGTCAGAAGAGGGAATTTTATAGCAAGACAGGCTTACCTCAAGGAGCAAGGAAAATCTCAAATAAGCAACCCCACCTTACACCTAAGGGAGCTAGTAAAAGAACAACAAATGAAGCCTAAAGCCAGCAGAAGGGGAATAATAAAGACTAGAACAGAAATCAATAATATAAAAATAAACAGACAAAAAAACCCAGGACAGATCAACGAAACCAGGAGCTGGTTCTTTGAAAAAATTAATAAAATTGATAAACACCTAGACAGACTTATCAAGAAGAAAAGAGAAAGGACCCAACCAAAAAAATAAAATCACAAATAAAAGAGGAGAAATCACAACCAACACCACAGAAATACAAACAATTATAAGAGAATATTATGAAAAATTACACGCCATCAAATTGGATAATTTGGAAGAAATGGATAAATTCCTAGAAACATATAAACTACCAAAACTGAAACAGAAATAGAAAACTTGAACAGACCAACAAAAAGCAAAGAAATTGAAACAGTAGTCAAAAATCTCCCAACAAATAAAAGTCCATGTCCAGATGGCTTCCCAGAGGAATTCTATTAAACATTTAAAGAAGAGTTAATACCTATTCTTCTCAAAATATTCCAAAAAATAGAAATGGAAAGAAAACTTCCAAATTCATTCTATGAGGTCAGCCTTACCCTGATTCCAAAACAGGACAGTCTCCACTAAAAAAGAGCTACAGGCCAATATTCCTGATGAACATGGATGCAATAATTCTCAACAAAATACCAGCAAATTGAACCCAACAGTACATCAAAAGAATCATTCACCATGATCAAATGGGACTCATTCCTGGACTGCAAGGGTGGTTCAATATTACTAAATAAATCAATGTGATATACCACATTAGTAAAAGAAAGAATAAGAACCGTATGGTCCTCTCAATAGATGTAGAAAAAGCATTTAACAAAGTATAGCATCCATTCTTGATAAAAACCCTCAACAATGCAGGGATAGAGGGAACATACCTCAAGATCATAAGGGCCATCTATGAAAAACCTACAGCTCATATCCTCAGTGGGGAAAACTGAGCTTTTCCTCTAAGGTCAGGAACGATGCAGGGATGTCCACCCTTACCACTATTATTTAACATAGAACTGAAATTCCTAGCCTCAGCAATCAGACAACAAAAATAAATGTCATCCAAATAAGCAAGGAAAAAGTCAAACTTTCACTATTAGCAGATGGCATGGTTCTCTATGTAGAAACCCTAAAGACTCCACCAAAAAATTGCTAGAACTAAAACACAAATTCAGTAAAGTTGCAGCATATAAAATCAACATATGGATATCTGTTGCATTTCTATACACCAATGATGAGGCAGCAGAAAGAGAAATCAAGAAATCAATCCCATTTACAATTGCACACAAAACAGTAAGATACATGGGAATAAATGTAACTAAAGAAGTAAAAAAATCTATACTCTGAAAACTACAGAACACTTATGAAAAAAATTGAAGATGACACAGAGAAATGGACAAACATTCCATGTTCATCGATTGGAAGAACAAATATTGTTAAACTGTCTATACTACCCAAAGAAATCTACACATTTAATGCAATCCCTATCAAAATACCACCAGAGTTTTTCACACTCCTAGAACAAACAATCCTAAAATTTGTATAGAACCACAAAAGACCCTGAAGAGCCAAAGCAATCTTGAAAAAGAAAACCAAAGCTGGAAGCATCACGATTCTGGACTTCAAGTCATATTACACAGTTGTAGTGATCAAGACAGTATGGTACTGGCACAAAAAGAGGCAACATAGATCAATGGAAAAGAAAAGAAAACTCAGATATGGATCATATGGTCCATATGGTCAACTAATCTTTGACAAAGCAAGAAAAAATATCCAATGGAGAAAAGACAGTCTCTTCAACAAATGGTGTTGGGAAAATTGTTCAGCCACATGCAGAAGAATGAACCTGGACCACTTTCTTACACCATACACAAAAATAAATTCAAAATGGATGAAAGACCTAAATGTGAGATAGGAAACCATTAAAACCCTAGAGGAGAACACAAGCAGCAACCTCTGACCTCAGCCACAGCGACTTCTTATTAGACAAGTCTCCAAAGGCAAGGGAAACAAAAACCAAAATGAACTCTTGGTACTTCATCAAAATAAAAAGCTTTTGCACAGCAAAGGAACAATCAACAGAATTAAAAGACAACTGAAACTCTACATCAAAAACTAATGATGTAATGTATGGTGATTAACAGAACATAATAATAAAAAAAAAGACAACCGACAGAATGGGAGAAGATATTTGCAGATAACACATTAGATAAAGGGTTAATATCCAAAATATGTAAAGAACTTATCAAACTCAACACCCAAAAACGAAATAATCCAGTTAAAAAATGGGCAGAAGTCACAAATAGACATTTTTCCAAAGAAGACATCCAGATGGCTAACAGACACATGAAAAGAAGCTTAACATCACTCATCATCAGGGAAATACAAGTCAAAACTACAATGAGATATCACCTGACATCTGTCAGAATGGTTAAAATTAACAACAAAAGAAACAACAGATGTTGGTGAGGACGTGTTGAAAGGGGAACACTCTTACACTGTTGGTGGGAATGCAAACTGGTGCAGCCACTATGGAAAATATTATGGAGGTTCCTCAAAAAAGTTAAAAATAGAATTACTCTATGACCCAGCAATTGTACTACTAGGTATTTACCCAAAGGTTACAAAATACTGATTTGAAGGGATACATGCACACTGATGTTTATTTTTAAAATATTTTTTAAAAGATTTATTTATTTATTTGAGAGAGAGACAGAGTGGGAATGGGGTGAGGGGTAGCGGGAGAGGGAGAGAGAGTCTTAAGCAGACTCTACACCGAGCACGGAGTCCAATGGGGGACTTGATCTCATGACCCTGAGTACATGACCTGAGTCGAAACCAAGAGTCAGATGCTTAACTGACTGCACCATCCAGACATCCCACACCCCAACACTTATAGCTTCATTATCAACAATAGCAAATTATGGAAAGAGCCCAAATGTCCATTGACTGAGGAATGGATAAAGAAGTGGAGATAGATAGATAGATAGATAGATAGATAGATAGATAGATAGATAGATATAGATATAGATATAGATGATATAGATATAGATTGATCTATCTATTATCTATCTATCTGCATGGAATAATGCTTGGCCATCAAAAATAATGAACTTTTGTGATTTGTGAACAACATGGATGGAACCAGAGGGCTTTATGCCAAGCAAAATAAGTCAGTCAGAGAAAGACAAATACCACATGATTTCTTTCACAGGTGGAATATAAGAAAGAAAACAGATGAACATAGGGGGGAAAAAGAGAGGCAAGCCATAAAACAGACTCTTAACTATGGAGTACAAACTAGGGGTTGCTGGAGGGGAGTTGTGTAGGCAGATGGGTTAAATGGATGATGGGTATTAAGGAGGGCACTTGTGATGAGCATGGGGTGTTGTATGTAAGTGATGAAACACCTGAACTAAAATTACACTGTATGTTAACTAACTGGAATTTAAATAAAAATTTAAAAAAGAAAAAAAAATGACTGTGATAGAGCAGAGAAACAAACAAAAATATTCAAGTGGACCATTTCCTGAAATACTCTTAAATATTCTTTTTTTTTAAGGATTTTATTTATTTATTTGAGAGAGTGAGGAGAGATCATGAGCAGGCGGAAGGGTAGAGGGAGAAGCAGACTCCCCGCTGAGCAGGGAACCCGATATGGTACTTGATCCCAGGACCCTGGGACCATGACCTGAGCTGAAGGCAGATGCTTAACTGACTGAGCCACCCAAGAACCCCAAATGTTCTTTTAATTATAAACTAATATCACCTATTCCTACTCTCTATCATTTTAAAGATGTTCAAATCATACCTGTAACTTAAATTATATCTTCAAATGCAGCAAAAATGGAGAAATATTTGAAGGCAAATGAAACATCCTTGCTCACTCTTGTCAGATTTAACTTCTTCCCTCCACAATTTTGGAAAAAGAAATGATTTAACTTTTCTAGCAGAAAGGTTGAATGAGAAAAAACAGGATTTTCTCCTCTATATGCTTTCATTGAATGCCATACTGGAATTGGGACTGTACTAAAACTGAGACATTTTAAAAATCTCAAAAGAAAGAAAATGAAAACACTGATTTTGAAAAGAATGAGAAAACATAAGAAAATCAATACTGTTACAACAAATATCATAACTTGTGTATTACATATTCTTACTCTAGTGGGACTAGTTATGAGAAAATATACAGTAAGAAGTATCAACATTGTTTCAGCCCCCAATAATATTCTGTATTTCTAATGAGGTATTCTGAGCATTCATTGCACCTTTTGAAAAACTGGTGATGATAAAATTTCTATTATATCTGAAATTAAGGTTTATTTTACTCCACTATGGATCCAAATGATGAAACTGTATCCACTTAATACTTATTCTAACATAAGCAATGATAACAAAGAAATTTACCTTTCCCCCCTTTTTTATGGTAAAATACATATAATATAAAATTTACCATCGTAATCTTTTTTATTTTAATTAATTAATTAATTAACTAATTAATTTATTTTGAGAGAGGGGTAAGGTCAGAGCGATAGGAAAATCTTAAGCAGGCTCTATGCCCGGCATGGAGCCTCATGCAGAGCTCTATCTCTCCACCCTGAGATCATGACCTGAGCTGAAATCAAGAGTCAGATGCTTAACCAACTGAGCCTGACTGCCCGCATCAACACCATTTTTAAGTGTAAAATTTTAGTGGTATTGAATACATTATAATGTTGTGTTACCATCACCACAATCGATCTGTATATATCTTTTCCTCTTGTAAAACTGAAACTCTGTATTCATTAAGCAATAACTCCCCATCCCCTCTCCTTCTAGCCCTGACAACCACCATTCTGCTGTGTGTTTCTATGATCTTGACTACTCTAAGAACTTTATATATACAAAATCATACACTATTTATCTTTTTGCAACTGGCTAATTTCACTTGCACAATGTCTTCCAAGTTCATCTACGTTGTAACATAAGTGAAAATTTTCTTCCTTTCTAAGGCTGGATAATATTCTGTTGTACATATATATCATATTTTGCTTGCGTATTCATTCATTGATGGACACTTGGGTTATTTCTAGGTTTTAACTATTGTGATTAATCCTGCTATGAACATGGGTCTGCAAATATCTCTTTGAGATCCTGTTTCCAATTATTTTGAGTATATACCCCAAAGTGGAATTGCTGGACCATATGATAATTCTATCTTAGTTTTTTTGAAGACTCTTCATACTATTTTCCATGATGGCTGTACAGATTGATATTCCCACCAACGGTATCTAATGAATTTCTGCTTTTCCACATCCTTGTGTAGTATTTGTTATCTTTTGGGTTGTTTTGATAACAGCATCCTAACAGGTGTGAGGTGACATCTCATTGTGGTTTTGTTTTGCATTTCCCTGATGATTAGTGATGTTGAGCATCTTTTCATGTGCTTGTTGGCCATCTGTGTGTCTTCTATGGAAAAATGTCTATTCCTATACTCTGACCATTTTTAAATCAGAATCTTTGTGTTTTTTGTTATTGAATTTGTATGAGTTCTTCATGTATTTTGGGTATTAACCCTTTTTGGATATCTGATTTCCAATATTTTCTCCCATTCAGTAAATTTCCTTTTAATTTTGGTGATGGTTTCCTTCACCGTGCAGAACCTTTTTAGTTTGATGTAGTCCTCTTTATTTTTGCTTTTGTATCCCTTGCCTTGGGAGTCAGATCAAAAAAAAAAAAAATCTGTAAGACTGATGTCAAGGAGATTACCTCCTATGTTTTCTTCAATGAGTTTTATGGTTTCAGATCTTACATTCAAGTCTTTAATCTGTTTTAAATGGATTTTTGTATATGGTGTAAGATAATGGTCCAATTTCATTCTTTTGCATTTAGCTGTCAAATTTCCCAGAACCATTTGTTGAAGGAACTCTCCTTTTCCCATTGTGTATTTTTGCCCCTTTTGTAAATTAATTGACCATACACGTGTACATTTATTTCTGGAGTTTTTTTTTTATTAGGGTTTAGATTAGATTTAGAAAATATTATAAATTATGTTCTTGCTTGTCTACTTCTAGAAAGGATAAAATTAATGTTTGGACAGTTCATAGGATAATTATAATGGAATACATTTTCTCTATTATTTAACCAAAATTTCAACACTTAGAAAATATTATAAATTATGTTTTTGCTTTTCTACTTCTAGAAAGGATAAAAGGATAAAATTAATGTTTGGATACTTCACAGGATAATTATAATATGATAATATTTTCTCTATTATTTAACCAAAATTTCAAGATTTAACAATGTGGTTTTTAAAAAGTATTCGCTGGGATAACTTTTGTATTATTATTCTTTTTGTCATTCTCTTTTATGATTGCTTCCTTATTTTTCTTTTTATGATTTTTATTACCAAACAGAAAACTTGGTAAAACACTGATGGATATTTTGGGTACTCTTGCTAAGAAAGTTATTATTAATCTGAGACTATAGTCAATAGCCCAGATGAGATTTCTTATTAGACCTTTAGAATATAAACTTTCTCCTCCAAACTTCTGGGCTAGAATAATCCTGTATATATAGACTTGTTTGGATGCTAGTGACATTCTTATTTGAACCAGTTTACTTCATCATAAATCTCAGGGCTTTATAAAATATAATGCAATCCTAGAAAAGAGTACAGTAAATTCTATCATGGACACAGTCTTCATTTCTCTTTCTCATATTTCCAGGCTAAGACAGCTTGGTCAAAAGACTTTCTTGAACTCAAAGCTAAAAAAACTACTAAAAGTTTTTGTTTTGTTTTGTTTATCCAAAGGTCTCTGGAAATTCTACTAAGAGCCTGTATACCAGGTATAGGGTCTATCCTGCATTTAATGATAAGGGTTTGAGGGATATTAATTTAGAAGAATGTTTAAAATTAGTACCGGGGCGGCTGGGTGGCTCAGTCATTAAGCGGCTGCCTTCGGCTCAGCTCATGATCCCAGAGTCCTGGGATCGCGCCCCGCATCGGGCTCCCTGCTCAGCGGGAAGCCTGCTTCTCCCTCTCCCACTCCCCCTGCTTGTGTTCCCTCTCTCGCTGTGTCTCTCTCTGTCAAATAAATAATTTAAAAAAATAAAATGAAATAAAATTAGTACCATATGCTCAAATATATGGTTAGGTTTCTTTTTAATAATACTTGTTTTTATTATTATAAATTTTGTGGAAATACTGCCAGAGGTATTCATGGGCTAACAATCTCACACTGTGACTAGAGAAAGATTGAACTTCTTCCTACTTCAAAAATTAGTTCTAAAATTGCTCTGTCTTTTTCTAATTGAGCATCTACCTTCAATTAGTCAAAAGGCCAGTGATGGTCTTCTCACAGCATAACTCCTAATTTAAATTGATAAATGTACTTTAAAACCAATTTCTAGAGAAATCTTCATCTTATCAACTCCTGAGTTTCACTTTGGGCTCACCCAGGTTCTGCCTTTTGCTCCTTAATTGGCAATCCTGTTTTAGAAAGCACTGTTACTCATCTTTTCTTTATCTGACCTTGGGGTCCAATTACCAAGATTTCAGCTACCTCCCTAAGAATTGCCCCAACATCTGTCTATTATATAAGAACAAAAAGGGTTTGTCCTGGAAATTGGCCTTGAAGTTAAAAGGCTGCTTGGCAAAGTGTAAACACCAAATAAGTTGCTCTGACTTTGCACCGACATCTATGAAGTCAACTGGCCCTTTGTCTTGTTCTTGGCTAGATTTCTTTTTTTCTTTTTTTCTTTTTAGAAACAGATCTTTTTTACCTGGCTAGATTTCTCATTTTCCAAACTGTATTTCCAAACTATTTTCTCATTTTCCAAACTATTTGCATAGTGAATTTAAGGTTTCCATGATTATACACTGCCTTGTATGGAAAATATGACAGAAAAATGTTTATAATTCTCTGCCACTCTCTATAAATGTACCTGGAATGTTTATAAACTCCATTTTGCTGAGCCTTCAAAAACTTAAACACAGTAATAAAGGATGCCTACAAGAATGCAACAGTTGTGTAACTCAGATGGAGTACATTTCTCTGCATACAAAAGAGATACAAATAAAGGCCAAGATGAGCTATTCAGGGAGATTTAGACAGGAGTTTGGGAGTTTAGAGGCCATATGCAAGAATGAAGCAACCCAGATAATAATTGAGAAGAAAAATAAAGAAACATAGACTGATTTAACATATTATGTATTGTGTGATAAATGCAGTCACATTCATTTCCCCTCTGTAATCTTCAGTAACACTTCTATTTCTCATTTATGCCAGATGGAGTGAGTTTTCTTTGGGCAGAATGATAAACTCCATGGAGAGATAGGCTGCTTATGGACTGGATATAGATGGGTTTCATTGTGTGCTCACTTTGTGTGTTCAGTATTTCCCAACAAGTTTTCCACATGATTGTTTATTGCTGAAATGTGTTGATCTAGATGGTCCTCCACCCCTTATATTTACCTAAATACTATGGATTGGAAGTTTGTCTTCCCCCAGAATTCATATATTGAAATCCTAACTCCCAAGGTGATAGTATTAGGAGGTCAGACCTTTGGGAGGTGATTAGGCCATGAGGATTCAATGTAGGCAGAGATCCTACTTTCTGTTTCATAAACAGTAACTTCTAGCTATAACTTCACATGGCAGAAAGTGTAAAGGATCTCTCTAGAACCTCTTTTATAAGGGCAATAATTGCATTCATGAGGGCTCCATTCTCATGATTGACAGTGCAGCTCCTGAGAGTTTGTAAAAACAAAATTGCTGACCCCAATCCAGAACTATTAAATCTAGCATTTTAAAATCTTGGACTTCCTAGCCTTTGTAAATGTGAAAAATAAATGTTGTTATTAAGCCACTCGGTTCATGGTATTTGTTATAGCCTCTCAAATGGACTAAGACAGTAAGATTCTCTCAACACTACTAATGAACACTGATCTGCAGACAAGGGCCAAGAGAACACCATACATATACTTGAAGTGATAGTTAAAATCCATTTTCCTGTGCATTGTCTCCATCATTCTAGAGTCAGTGGTTTGAATTGGGGCCAGCGATTTTGATTTTATAAGTTACCAGGAGATTTTGAAGCTAAGGATAAAGAATCACTCCTTTGTAACTCCATCTGACCACAGGCCTGACCTGGATCATTGTCAGTTTTGTTGCTGAGCTGGAATCCTTGCTCTTTCTTAGAGCTATTCGGTCATGGGGAATTACTAAAAAATGGGGATATCCAGGAAACCAGCAGTCATCAGATAGTTGAGCCTCAACAAACATTAATTTCTTTCTCTCTTCCTTAAATAGGCAAAATTACAACTAGTTTATACATTATAGTAGCCTTTTCTTCATACAATGCAAATATGAAAACTTTTTTGCCAAGACATATAAAAAATTGGTCAATCCTCTTTGAGGCAACCCCCTACAATATGTGAAATATATTTTTATACCTTATCACTGACGTTACAAATACTGGACAGGCAATATAAACATGTTCTCTGTATAGCTTCTGCTCTCATTTCTTCTCAAGGACTTTACTTCTGTATTTTTTCTCTAGTACATTAGAAATACTTCCTTTGCTGTTGGCTTATTCCTAACTTGAGGGTGGGGAAGCATGGACTATGCATCACATATCTGAAAATAAAAACAAAGAAACTACCTTCATTTTACAACATTTCAGCTATCATCCCCTTTGATTCATCCTCTTTGAAACCAAAATTCTTTAGCATTGTTATTTTACTTACTCACCTCTTATTCATTCTGCATCACATTCTAATGGGTCTTGTGCTCCCAGTCAAGAACTGAAACTTCCAAATTGCCATATCCAAAGGATACTTCTGGGTTCTAGTTTGCCCTCTCAGTAACAACTAATCCAGATGCTCACTTCTTCCTTTATAAACATTCTCTTCTCTTGGCTCTCATGACAACCCTCTCTTCTTGTTTTCCTTCAGCTACTCTGACCCCACTATCACAGTGTCCGTCGCTGTCTCCTCATCCTATGTTACATCTAAAGTCTTAGAGCTGCGACCTTTCTCTTGATTATCTTTTCTTTCTCAGGGTGATCTCATTGGGTTCAATGACCAAAAAATTGTGACTACTTGCTGGTTTCTAATCAAATTGTATTTGAAGATTTGATTTCTTTAATTCCAGGTCCTTATAGCCAACCCTGTTTTACATCGTCATTTGCATATCACTTAAGCAACTCAACTTAATATACATACAACTCTTTTTTTAATAAATCTTTTTTAAAGATTTTATTTATTTATTTGACAGAGAGAGAAAGAGAGAGAGAGTGAGCACAGGCAGGGCGAGGGGCAGAGGGAGAGGGAGAAGCAGGCTCCTTGCTGGCCCAGGAGCCCAATGTGGGGCTCGATCCCAGGACCCTGGGATCATGACCGGAGCCAAAGGCAGATGCTTAACTGACTGAGCCACCCAGGCGCCCCTATATACAACTTTGACTTTCATGTCTCTCCAAACTTGTTTTTTCTTAGTCTTCTCTATGTTATTAAGTGCTAGAACCAGTTGCTAAGAGCCAAAACAAAACAAAACAACAAAAAATAACCCCTCCTTCTGTCTTTCCCTATAAAGTACTATGAGACTCACTTGATTTTTTCTTTCATTTATCTCTACCCCCCACCACCACACACACAATCAGGAAGATGTATTGATTTTAGCTCTAAAATATATTTCAAATTTGTTGCTTTTCTCCTTTTACTGCCTTTTTAGTGTAAGCTACTATCATCTTTTTTTCACTTGGATTTTTGCAATGGACTCCTAATTTCTATTCATCTTTTTCTAAGCCATTTTTCACAATGAGAAAGACTGTATTTCAAAAGCAAAAATCATTATCAAATTATTGCCCTGATTAAATACCCTTCGATGTCTCCCTATTGCACTTAAGGTAAGTCAAATATAATATATATATATAATATATAATATATATATTATAATTTAATGTATATAATATAAATTAAATATATATATATAAAATATATAATGATCTGCAGGACCTCTTATGATCAGAGAATTGAGTAACTCTTCAACTCCTTCTAATACCACCTTTCTAACAAAAAGCAGGACTTATTTTTTCTGTTTTTGAATATGCACAGCTCTTTCTTGCCTTAGGAACTTTATCTTTCCTCTTCATTCTGTATGGAAATTTTTCTATTCCGTTTTGGCATAGCTCAAATTATTACCTTTTAATGAGGTCTTCTTTCAACATCTTACCTAGAGAATAACTCCCCAATTCCATCCCATGTTGTTTATTTTCTTTCTTGTACTTAGCACAGTTTGTAATTATCTTTTGTATCTATTGATTTACTTGTTTATTCTCTCTTGTCATCACTACAATTTATACTTTTGAGGGAAGAGATCTCATCCATTAAGCTCACTGCTGATTGTGCAATGTGCAGCATGTTACCTTGCAGTTAATGGAACTTAATAAATATTCATTGAATAAACAAAGGAGTATGTGACTGAATGGACCATGGAGCCCTCTGGTTCCAAGTCTCAACAGCTTTTCTTTAGAGTGTTTGTACTTTTAAAACCTAAAAATAGGGGGGGCGGAGCAAGATGGTGGAGGAGTAGGAGACCTGGATTTCATCTGGTCTCAGGAATTCAGCTGAATAGGGATCAAACCATTCTCAACACCTACGAACTCAACAGGAACCAAAGAAGAGAGTAGCAACAACTCTCTGAACAGAGAAGCGACCACTTTCTGGAAGGTAGGACGTGTGGAGAAGTGAGTCCGAGGCGATATTCAGAAGGATAGATGGCGGGGAAGGGGGCTCCGTCGGCCGCTTCTGGCAAGTGATAGAGCCGCAGAGCACAAAATCGGAACTTTTAGAAGTCGGCTCCGCTGAGGGACGTCGCTTCAGTGGCTAAGCAGGGGGTGGAACCCTCGCGGGACAGTGTGGTCTCAGGACCCTTGGGGTCACAGAAAGACCGGGGGTGCCTGAGTGCAGCAGAGCTCCCAGGTATCAGAGCGGGGAAGCCGGCTGCAGAGACGGAGCCAAGGCACAGGCTCTCAGCTCGGGGTGGCCATAAACTGTGATCCGCGGCCCAGTCGGGCCACTGCTCCCCAAGCAGGGACAAAACAAGCGGCAGAGCCGGGGAGACTCCCCTTCCTCCCCTGGGAGGAGCGGTGAGGGAGTGCACCACAGGGATCTGCTGGGTTTGGGGACTCCACACGGGGTCGGGAGCCAGAGATAGAAACTCTCGGTCACAGGCCGGGTGAGCACGGAGTGCGGCCGGAGACTGGGGACACGGGAATGACTGCTTTTCTCTGGGGGCGCACTGAGGAGCGGGGCCCCGAGTTCTCGGCTCCCCCGGGCGGAGATTGGGAGGCCACCATTTTCACTCTGGTCCTCCAAAGCTGTACGGAGAGCTTGCAGGGAACAAAAGCTCCCAAGAGCAAACCCGAGCAGATTGCTTAGCCCGGACCGACAAGGGTGGGGCAATTCTGCCTCCAGCAAAGACATTTGGGAACCACGGCAACAGGCCCCTCCCCCAGAAGATCAGCAGGAACAGCCAGCAAGCCAAGACCAAGTTAACAAATCAAGGAGAACGGGAGAACTCCAGCGCTAGGGGAACACTGCGCATAGAATTCATGGCTTTTTTAACCATGATTCATTAGTTTTTCAAAATTAATTTTTTTAACTGTGTTTTTTTTGAATTTTTCTTTTTCCCTTTTTCAACCAACATCTTATCAATCCCTTTAAAAAAAAAATTTTTCTTTTTCTTTTTTAGAGTCATATTTTATCCCTTCATAGGAGTTACCCTTTTTTATGATATATATATATATCTATTTATAGATATATATATTAATAAAAAAATA
>NW_027397066.1:135071442-135149896 GCF_003265705.2 Callorhinus ursinus
CTAGTCTCCTGCCTGATCACATTCTCTCCCTTTTTTTTTTTTAAATCTTCTTTCTTTTTTCAAACAACTTCTTATCTTATCAATGCCTTTCATAAAATCTTTGATAATTTTCATTTTTACAGTCATCTTCCATCCCTTCATTGTATCAACCCTTATTTTGTACATATATGTCTTTCTTCCTTTAAAACTTTAGGAGGCACTTTCTTCTAACAGACCAAAATACGCCCCAAATCCACTGTGTGGTACTGATCTATGCACTAGCCTGATCATATTTGATCATATTCTGTTTTTTTTTTTTTTGTTTTGTTCTGTTTTTGTTTGTTTTTATCTTTTTCTTTTTCTTTTTTTCTCCTCTTTCTTTTTTCTTTCTTTCCTTCTTTTCCCCTGGTTTCAGGTCTTTTCTGATTTGTATAGAGTATATTTGCTGGGGACATTGTTAACCTGTTAGCATTTTGTTCTCTCATTCATCTATTCTCCTCTGGACAAAATGACAAGATGAAAAAAATCACCTCAGCAAAAAGAACAAAGGTAGTACCGTCTGCCACCGACCTACTCAATACGGATATTAGTATGATGTCGGACCTAGAGTTCACAATCATGACTTTAAAGATACTAGCCAGGCTTGAAAAAAGCGTGGAAGTTATTAGAGAAACACTTTCTGGAGAAATAAAAGAGCTAAAATCTAACCAAGTCGAAATCAAAAAAGCTATTAATGAGGTGCAATCAAAAATGGGGCACTAAGTGCTAGGATACATGAGGCAGAAGAGAGAATCAGCGATATAGAAGACCAAATGATGGAAAATAAAGAGGCTGAGAAAGAGAGAGAGAAACAACTACAGGATTACGAGGGCAGAATTCGAGAGATAAGCGATACAATAAGATGAAACAACATTAGAATAATTGGGATCCCAGAAGAAGAAGAGAGGGGCAGAAGTATATTGCAGCAAATTATAGCAGAGAACTTCCCTAATGTGGGGAAGGAAACAGGCATCAAAATCCAGGAGGCACAGAGAACCCCTCTCAAAATCAATAAAAATAGGTCAACACCCCGACATCTAATAGTAAAACTTACGAGTCTCAGAGACAAAGAGAAAATGCTGAAAGCAGCTCGGGAGAAGAGATATGTAACCTACAATGGTAGAAACATTAGATTGGCAACACACCTATCCACAGAGACCTGGCAGGCCAGAAAGGACTGGCATGATATCTTCAGAGCACTAAACGAGAAAAATATGCAGCCAAGAATACTATATCCAGCTAGGCTGTCATTGAAAATATAAGGAGAGATCAAAAGCTTCCAGGACAAACAAAAACTAAAGGAATTTGCAAACACGAAACCAGGCCTCCAAGAAATATTGAAAGGGGTCCTCTAAGCAAAGAGAGAGCCTAAAAACAGGATAGATTAGAAAGGAACACAGACAATATACAGTCACAGTCACCTTACAGGCAATACAATGGCACTACATTCATATCTTTCAATAGTTACTCTGAATGTAAATGGGCTAAATGCCCCAATCAAAAGACACAGGCTATCAGATTGGATTAAAAAACAAGACCCATCAATATACTGTCTACAAGAGACTCATTTTAGACCCAAAGACACCCCCACATTGAAAGTGAGGGGTGGAAAACCATTTACCATGCTAATGGACACCAAAAGAAAGCTGGGGTGGCAATCCTTATTTCAGACAAACTAGATTTTAAAACAAAGACTGTAATAAGAGATGAGGAAGGACACTATATCCTACTGAAAGGCTCTATCCAACAAGAAGATCTAACAATTGTAAATATCTATGCCCCTAACATCGGAGCAGCCAATTTTATAAGGAAATTAATAACAAAAGCAAAGAAACACATTGACAACAATACAATAATAGTGGGGGACTTTAACACCCCCCTGACTGAAATGGACAGATCATCAAAGCAAAAGATCAACAAGGAAATAAAGACTTTAAATGACACACTGGACCAAATGAACTTCACAGACATATTCAGAACATTCCATCCCAAAGCAATGGAATACACATTCTTCTCTAGTGCCCATGGAACATTCTCCAGAATTGATCACATCCTAGGTCACAAATCAGGTCTCAACTGGTACCAAAAGATTGGGATCATTCCCTGCATATTTTCACACCACAATGCTTGAAACTAGAACTAAATCACAAGAGGAAATTCAGAAAGGACTCAAATACATGGAGACTAAAGAGAATCCTACTAAAGAATGAATGGGTCAACCAGGAAATTAAAGAATTAAAAAAATTCATGGAAACCAATGAAAATGAAAACACAACTGTTCAAAATCTTTGGGACACAGCAAAGGCAGTCCTAAGAGGAAAGTATATAGCAATACAAGCCTTTCTGAAGAAACAAGAAAGGTCTCAAATACACAACCTAACCCTACACCTAAAGGAGCAAAAAAAAAAAAAAAAAAACAAATAAAACCTAAACCCAGTGGGAGAAGAGAAATCATAAAGATCGGAGCAGAAATCAATGAACTAGAAACCAAAAGAACAGTAGAACAGATCAACGTAACTAGGAGCTGGTTCTTTGAAAGAATGAACAAGATTGATAAACCCCAGGCCAGACTTATCAAAAAGAAAAGAGAAATGACCCAAATCAACAAAATCATGAATGAAAGAGGAGAGATCACAACCAACACCAAAGAAATACAAACAATTATAAGAACATATTATGAACAACTCTATGCCAGCAAATTAGATAACCTGGAAGAAATGGATGCATTCCTAGAAATGTATCAACTACTAAAATTGAACCAGGAAGAAATAGAAAACCTGAACAGACCTATAACCACGAAGGAAATTGAAACAGTCATCAAAAATCTCCCAAGAAACAAAAGCCCGGGGCCAGATGGCTTCCCAGGGGAATTCTACCCAACATTTAAAGAAGAATTAATACCTATTCTCCTGAAACTGTTCCAAAAAATAGAAATGGAAGGAAAACTTCCAAAATCATTTTATGAGGCCAGCATTACCTTGATCCCAAAACCAGACAAAGACCCCATCAAAAAGGAGAATTACACACCAATATCCTTGATGAACATGGATGCAAAAATTCTCACCAAAATACTAGCCAATAGGACCCAACAGTACATTAAAAGGATTATTCACCACGACCAAGTGGGATTTATCCCTGGGCTGCAAGGCTGGTTCAACATCCGCAAATCAATCAACGTGATACAATACATTAACAAAAGAAAGAACAAGAATCATATGATCCTCTCAATAGATGCAGAAAAAGCATTTGACAAAGTACAGCATCTTTTCTTGATCGAAACTCTTCAGAGTATAGGGATAGAGGGTACATACCTCAATATCATAAAAGCCATCTATGAAAAACCTACAGTGAATATCATTCTCAATGGGGAAAAGCTGAGAGCTTTTCCCCTAAGGTCAGGAATGAGGCAGGGATGTCCACTCTCACCACTGCTATTCAACATAGTATTAGAAGTCCTAGCCACAGCAATCAGACAACAAAAAGAAATCAAAGGCATCCAAATCGGCAAAGAGGAAGTCAAACTCTCACTCTTTGCAGATGATATGATACTGTATGTGGAAAACCCAAAAGACTCCACCCCAAAACTGCTAGAACTCATACAGGAATTCAGTAAAGTAGCAGGATATAAAATCAATGCACAGAAATCAGTGGCATTCCTATACACCAACAACAAGACAGAAGAGAAACAAATCAAGGAGTTGATCCCATTTACAATTGCACCCAAATCCATAAGATACCTAGGAATAAATCTAACCAAAGAGGCAAAGGATCTGTACTCAGAAAACTATAAAATACTCATGAAAGAAATTGAAGAAGACACAAAGAAATGGAAAAACGTTCCATGCTCATGGATTGGAAGAACCAACATTGTGAAGATGTCAATGCTACCTAGAGCAATCTACACATTCAATGCAATCCCCATCAAAATACCATCCACTTTTTTCAAAGAAATGGAACAAAGAATCCTAAAATTTGTATGGAACCAGAAGAGACCCCGAATAGCCAGAGGAATCTTGAAAAAGAAAAGCAAAGCAGGTGGCATCCCAATTCCAGACTTCCAGCTCTATTACAAAGCTGTCATCATCAAGACAGTATGGTACTGGCACAAAAACAGACACATAGATTAATGGAACAGAATCGAGAGCCCAGTAATGGACCCTCAACTCTATGGTCAACTTATCTTTGAGAAAGCAGGAAAGAATGTCCAAAGGCAAAAAGACAGTCTCTTCAACAAATGGTGTTGGGAAAATTGGACAGCCACATGCAGAAGACTATAGCTGGACGATTTCCTTACACCACAGACAAAAATAGACTCCAAATGGTTTAAAGACCTAAACTTGAGACGGGAGTCTATCAAAATCCTAAAGGAGAACACAGGCAGCAACCTCTTTGACCTCAACTGCAGCAACTTCTTCCTAGAAACATTGCCAAAGGCAAGGGAAGCAAGGGCAAAAATGAACTATTGGGATTTCATCAAGATAAAAAGCTTTTGCACAGCAAAAGAAACAGTCCACAAAACCAAAAGACAACCGACATAATGGGAGAAAATATTTGCAAATGACATATCAGATAAAGGGCTAGTATCCAAAATCTATAAGGAACTTACCAAACTCAACAACCAAAGAACAAATAATCCAATCAAGAAATGGGCAGAAGACATGAACAGACATTTTTCAAAGAAGACATCCAAATGGCCAACAGACACATGAAAAAGTGCTCACCATCGCTCGGCATCAGGGAAATCGAAATCAAAACCTCAATGAGATACCACCTCACACCTGTCAGAATGGCTAAAATTAACAAGTCAAGAAACGACAGATGTTGGCGGGGATGCGGAGAAAGGGGAACCCTCCTACACTGTTAGTGGGACTGCAAGCTGGTGCAGCCACTCTGGATAACAATATGGAGGTTCCTCAAACAGTTGAAAATAGAACTACCATACGATCCAGCAATTGCACTACTGGGTATTTACCACAAAGATACAAATGTAGGGATCCGAAGGGGTATGTGCATCCCAATGTTTATAGTAGCAATGTCCACAATAGCCAAACTGTGGAAAGAGTCAAGATGTCCATCAACAGATGAATGGATAAAGAAGATGTGGTATATATACACGATGGAATATTATGCAGCCATCAAAAGGATGAGATCTTGCCATTTGCAACGACATGGATGGAACTGGAGGGTGTTATGCTGAGTGAAATGAGTCAATCAGAGAAAGACATGTATCATATGACTTCACTGATATGAGGAATTCTTAATCTCAGGAAATAAACTGAGGGTTGCAGGAGTGGTGGGGGTGGGAGGGAGGGGGTGGCTGGGTGATAGACATTGGGGAGGGTATGTGCTATGGTGAGCGCTGTGAATTGTGCAAGACTGTTGAATCACAGATCTGTACTTCTGAAACAAATAACGCAACATATTTTAAGAAAAAAGAGAAAGAAGAAGATAGCAGGAGGGGAAGAATGAAGGGGAGTAACTTGGAAGGGGAGACGAACCATGAGAGAGTATGGACTCTGAAAAACAAACTGAGGGTTCTAGATGGGAGGGTGGTGGGGGGATGGGTTAGCCTGGTGATGGGTATTAAAGAGGGCACGTTCTGCGTGGAGCACTGGGTGTTATGCACAAATAATGAATCATGGAACACTACATCAAAAGCTAATGATGTAATATATGGTGATTAACATAACAATAAAAAATAAAAAAAACCCTAAAAATAAATCAATGTTTAGTTTAAATATGAGTCCAAGGATTTTAAGGCTTCTTTACATACATTAATCATAAAATCTCAGGAACAAGTTGGTAGAAATGGCCTTCTGATAAATGTGTTTTAATTCTCTCACCTACTTGTATAATTTAATGAAACTCTATTTCCCCTTCAGTGTAGTTTATTTCCAAACATATTTTAGGTGAATGACATAAAAATTCTCATATTCTAGTAAGCAGAAAAAGAATGTGTTGTTTGCACTGATGACGTCTTACTACCACATTCCCGAGTACCCTAAAACCCACTGAAACTTTTGGCCAATTTCTGTTAAGAGGAGTTCAAACAAAACCAAAATGTTGTTTTGGCAGATAGGCATTGGAGCCAAGTGGATAATTGTGAAGATATTCTGTTTACCAGGTTTATTTATTTACCTATTTGAAATGATTGTTGAAACTAACTGAACCCCAATTCTAATTGGGATGTAATTTAGTTTGTTGCTGTCAGTGGCATATGAAAAATGGGAAGATAGAAGTCCATTCTAGACAGAAAACATTTTATCACTGACATTATTAAAATTCTTATGCATGGCAATAATAATAGGCAGGGTGATTTCTAGTAATTTTTACTGTTGCTTACAATTTTCTATAGAAAATGCACCCCATTATTACCTACATCATGAGGGAGACTTCTCTTAAGGCACTTGTCTCTCATTTGATATACCACTGGCTACTAAGGTAGTTTTTTGAATGAGATATATGTAAATATAAATATATATAATTAATTATATATATCACCAAAATTATAGTTTTATTATATATACAGTTATATATATAATTAGTTAAGTAACTTATTAGTTATATATATATTATATATAACCAATTTTATTATTATTCTATGTATCTGGAGTTTTTCATATAATGCAAGCAAAAGCTAATATGCCAGAAGAAGTGACCAGAAATAATTAATACAAATTCCTAAGATTATATTTTATACAGAATTAATAAATCAAGACAGGACCTTCCCTTCCTGACCATGAAGAACAGGTACACTATTACCTATATTAGACACTAATATTTGATATTGTATATAGTATCCTCTTCCTAACACAAAAAACACTGTATTATACATGTTGATCTATGATTTGCTTTTTTTAAGTGTTTTTTTTTTTTTTAATTCCAGTATAGTTAACATACAGTGTTCTACTCAGTGCTCATCATGATAAGTGTACTCTTTAATCCCCATCTCCTATTTCACCTGTCTCCCCACCCACCTTTCCTCTGGTAACAATCAGTTTGTTCTCTAAGGTTAAGAGTCTGTTTCTCGGTTTGTCTGCCCCCCTTTTTTTCTTCTTTGTTCATTTGTTTTGCTTCTTAAATTCCACATATGAGTCAAATCGCATGGTACTTCCTTTTTTTTTTACTCAAATGTATTTCGGGACATTTCCATAATAGACAGCTCCCTCATTTTTTTCTTAGTTACATAATATTTGATTGCATGCGTGTACTGTAATTTAATTCATGTTAACTAATCGCTTATTTATGAAATACAGATAATTACCAGTCTTTTATTATTAAAAAATGCTCTAATGAATAGAGCATTTTAAATAAGTCATTTTAAGTGTGCTAGTATAATTCTAGGTTAAGTTCCCAGAAAGATAGGAGATCTCAGATTGTATGTTCTTTTTGATATTCAAGATGAAGATCAAATTTTATAATGTAGGTAAAACTTTGAAAATTTTTACATCCCAATATATTTTTAAAATATTTTATGGTAGGGAATTCTGGCTATTTAGTATAGTAGTTTAAGTTATACATTTAACGATCTCTGGAAGTACGTTTCAAATTTTCTGTCCTGTTTTGCATTTAAGATCCCCAATTTATATTAAGGATAATTCTTTCTTTTCCCATTATGACAAGAATGTAAGTAAAACACACATAAAACATTTTTAAATTTTAAAACAAAATTTTCTGTCAACACTTCTTGTATGAAAAGCAGTAGGTTTCAATTTTTTTTTTTTAAGATTTTGTTTATTTATTTGACAGAGAGAGACACAGCGAGAGAGAGAACACAACCAGGGGGAGTGGGAGAGGGAGAAGCAGGTTTCCCGCGGAGCAGGGCGCCCGATGCGGGACTCGATCCCAGGACCCTAGGACCAGGACCCAAGCCGAAGGCAGATGCTCAATGACTGAGCCACCCAGGCGCCCCAGTAGGTTTCAATTTTAATTGCACATCAGAACCACCTGTTAGGCTTTTAGAGCATACTTTTTTTAATCTCCACCCTGGATGATTCTGGGGTGGGCCTCATGCATTGTCTTCCATGTTCCGCAGGTTATTCACACATATTTATATTTAAGAACAGTTGATCTTAAATATATAAGAATTTTAAAAATACTATTATTTAAAAACTTCAGTTTAGTTACTAGATGATGAGTTCACTTTTAAATTGTCTACCATCCTCTCTGCACCATCTTAATGAAATCATTGAAAGTCTAGTTGGAATAGCTTGAACACAGGATAGCCATAGAATGTATGTGCTAGGCCACTATTGCCCTACTTAACATTGGATGTATTTGCCATTATCATGTGCAACATGCAGGGTATTATCCCAATCTGAATTTCAAAAGTTACAGAAACTTTTTTCTAATTAATCATTTCACATCTCTTATGTTGCAATGCAAAGTCATATTGGTTTGCTAGTGACCAGAATTACTTAATGTTACTTCTAAAGATTCTATTTTATGCAGAATTAATGAATCAAGACATAGGCTTACCTTCCTCATTAGGACAAATTAATCAATATAATATGAAAAGGAAATGAAAGATTTCTAAAGTGGGTATCAGTTAAGTTGATAATAGGCAATAAAGCCCCAGAGCAGAGACAGAATAATAATTTTTAGCATAGATCAGTAGTAATCTGAAATTTAAAACAATTTACTATACAAATGTCTATGAAAAAAGCCATTAAACAAAGCAAAGATCATAAATTTTCAGCTAACCTAATGAAACATTAAATAATGACCTACTTCATGAGAATATACTGTGACTTTTGAAAATAGACTTGTACTAAATGGTTATTTTATATCATCATTGTATATAAAAAATGGTTTCCAAAGTAGAATTACCACTGATAAAATGTCTCCTACATAACGTGATAAAACACTAACACTAGAAAACAGGAGCAACTTCCAAGCTACTTTATCATTCTCTGAAAAGAGCAGTTCAATATCTTCCTCCCTAATCTCTAACTCACATGGCTAGAGGGATGAACCTAATAGTTTGTCTTGAGTAGCATATCTTACAAGAAGTAAAGATACTTGAATCACTCTCATTGCTTAGGGAGAAGAACATTGACCATGTGCCCCTTAGGTAAGGTTTCTATGAATGAAGTGATGAGGTGATGGTCAAGACAATTTCCTCCATCTCCTTCATCCTTTTCTCTGTTCTATTCTACATTTTATTAATTTGAATGTTTCTAAGATTTATAGAATATTCAGTTTTGAGGCTTAACATCAGAATTCAGTGTTGATAATATCTGTTTGGCATTGATTAGCCAATACATTGCAACAGTTTCAAAACAGTAATTCAGCTCTATTTTGTTTCAGATGTCATTTTATTTATTTGAACTTTGCTGGGCACAAAATATCTCTATATTTTTGAAAAATGCAATAGAAAATATTAATATAAATTGTATATATGTGATGAAAAAGTTATATCAATCCAAATATCATTGACCATGTTCAAGTAATTTGTCTTTGGGACCAAATTTTAAATCATAGTAAATACAATTTTATTTTTTTAATTTAATTTATTTTTTAATATTTTATTTATTTGAGAGAGAGAGATAGTGAAAGAGAGAGCACAAGAAGGGGGAAGAGGGAGGAGCGGGGAGCCCAATAAGGGGCTCAATCCCAGGACCCTGGGATCATGACCTGAGCTGAAGGCAGATACTTAAGTGACTGAGCCACCCAGGTGCCCCACAAATACAATTGTAATCTGTATTTATTTTTTCTTACATGTCTTTAAGTCACATTAGTAAATTTTTAATTTTTTATTTTTAAATTTTTGGTTTTTATGGTAAAAACACTTAATATGTTTAATTATGTTTATAATACAGTATTGTTAGTTATGGGCACAATATTGAATAGCAAATCTTTAGAAGTTAATCATTTTGTGTAACTGAAACATAGTTATTGTGAATAGCAAATCCCTATTTTCTCTTTTCCCCCAGCCCTTGGAAACCACTATTTTACTCTCTGCTTCTATGTGTTTAACTACTTAAATTGTTTTAAAGAATTTTATTTATTTATTTGTCAGAGAGAGAGAGCACAAGCAGGGGGAGCTGTAGTCAGAGGGAGAAGCAGGATCCCTGCTGAGCACTGAGCCTGATGCAGGGATCCATCTGATGTCATGTCACATACAGCAGATTTCTTCTTTTTTAAGAATGAATAAAATTCATTCATTTATTCATTGCATGAATATACCAAATTTTCTTTATATATTCATCTATTTTTTTAAGATTTATTTATTTATTTGAGGGAGAGAGAGAGGAAAGAGCAAGAGAGAGTGAGAGCAGTGGGAGGGCAGAGGGAGAGTGAGGGAGAATCTCAAGCTGACTCTCCCCTGAACATGAGCCCTACATGAGGCTTGATTGCATGACACTGAGATCATGACCTGAGTTAAAATTAAGAGTCGGAAAGTGACTGAATCATCCAAGCACCCCTATCCATTCATCTACTGAGGGACATTTAGATTATTTCTACATTTTGGCTATTGTAAATAATGCTGCAGTGAATGTGGGGATGTAAATATCTCTTCAGGATCTCAATTTCATTTTTTTTGATAAATCTGGAAGTAGTATTGCTGTATAATGTTATATTTCTATTTTTAATTTTCTTGAGGAAGCTCTATACTGTTTTCCATAGCAGTTGAATTATTTTACACTCCCATCAAGAATAAACAAAGATTCTAATTTCTCTACACCCTTGCTAACACTTATCCTTTGTTTTCTTGATAATAGCCATCCTAAAAGGTATGAGGTGTTATATCATTGTACTTTTGATTTGCACTTCCCTGGAGGTTAGTTATGTTGAGTATCTTATCATATATCCATTGGTCATTTGTATGCCTTCTTTGGAGAAATGTGTATTCTGTTCCTTTGCCCATTTCTTAATTAGTTTATTTTTATTTTTATTTTTTTTAATTTATTTATTTTAAATATTTTTTTTCTTTTTTAAAATTTTTTATTGTTATGTTAATCACCATATATTACATCATTTGTTTTGGTGTAGTGTTCCATGATTCATTGTTTGTTCATAACACCCAGTGCTCCATGCAGAATGTGCCCTCTTTAATACCCATCACCAGGCTAACCCATCCCCCCACCCCCTTCCCCTCTAGAACCCTCAGTTTGTTTTTCAGAGTCCATCATCTCTCCTGGTTCGTCTCCCCCTCTGA
Source organism: Callorhinus ursinus (assembly GCF_003265705.2). Classification (NCBI taxonomy): domain Eukaryota; kingdom Metazoa; phylum Chordata; class Mammalia; order Carnivora; family Otariidae; genus Callorhinus; species Callorhinus ursinus. The sequence goes on from NW_027397066.1 coordinate 135,082,622, forward strand.
CTTACTCCCCTTCATTCTTCCTCTCCTGCTATCTTCTTCTTTTTCTTTTATCTTAAAATATGTTGTGTTGTTTCAGAAGTACAGAGTTGAATGAGTACCTTATATATTTTAGATATTAACACCTTGCCAGATGTATGGTTTTAAATACTTTCTCCCATTCTGTAGTTTCTTTTTCATTCTTTTGTTTTCATTGCTGTGTAGAAACCTTTTAGTTTACTATAGTATCACTTGTTTATTTTTACCCTTGTTGCCTATGCTTTTGGTGTCATATCAAAGCATTCAGTGCCAAGAACAATGTCATGAGACACTCCCCTTATGTTTTCTTCTAGAATTTTTATGGTTTCCCATCTTAACATTTAAATGTTTGATCTATCTTGGTTTAATTTTTGTGAAGGTGTATGATAAGGGTCTAATTTCCTTTTTTTCCCCATGTGGACATTCAGTTTTCCCAGCACCACTTATCAAAGAGAGTATTCTTTCCCTACTCTGTTTTTTTTTTTTTTTTAATACACTTGCTGAAGATCAGTTGCTTATGTATGTGTGGGTTTATTTTGGAGCTGTCTCTGTTACATTGATCTGCATGTCTATTTTTATGCCAGTACAATACTGTTTTAATCACTGTAGTTTTATAATATATTTTGAATTAAGAAGTGTGATGCCTCCAGTTTTCTTCTCCTTTCTCAAAATTGTTTTGGCTATCTTTGTGATTGCAAATGAATTTTAGTATTTTTTTTTCTATTTCTGTAAAAAAAATGCCACTAGATTGCTCTGAGTAGTATTGACATTTGAACAAAGTTTTTCAATTCATGAACATGAAATTTCTTTCCATTTATCTGTATCTTCTTTAATTTCTTTTATCAATATTTGGAGTTTTTACTATATAAATTTTATCTCCTTAAGTAAGTGTATTTCTAAGCATTTAATTTTTTAATGCTATTTAAATGGGATTATTTTAAAATTTCCTTTTCATGGGGTGCTTGGGTGGGCTCAGTCAGTTAAGTGTCAGACTCTTGATTTTGGTTCAGGTCATGATCTTGGAATCCTGGATATGAGCCTGGCATTGGGCTCCATGATGAGCGGGGATTCTGCTTCTCTCCCTCTCCTTCTGCCCCTCCTCCCTCTCATGCTCTGTCTCTCTCTAAAATAAATAAATAAATCTTTAAAAAAATTTCCTTTTCATATAGTATGTTGTTAGTGTATAAAAATGCAACTGATTTTTGTATTTTGATTTTGTATTCTGTAACTTTACTGAATATATTTATTTTTTCTAACAGTTTTTTTTGTGGAATCTTTAGATTTTGCTACATATAAGATCGTGTCATCTGTAAGCATAATTTCATTATTCTTTTTATGATTCAAATGCATTTTATTTCATTTTGTGATCTAGTTGCTCTCTCTAGAGTTCCAGTACTATTTTGAATGGAAGTGGTGAGGGCGGTCATCCTGAAAAGCTAGGATCAGATGGCTTCACCGGAAAATTCTACCAAGTAGTTAAAGAAGAATTAGCACCAATCTTTCTCAATCTCTTCTAAAAAATTGAAGAGGAGGAAACATTTCCAAACTTATTTTATGAGGCCAACATTATCCTGATACCAAAGCTGGACAAAGACACTACAAAAAAAGAAAACTACAGGCCACCATTTCTAATAAACATAGAAGCAAAAATCCTCAACACAAGTAAATTGAGTTCAACAGCACATTAAAATAATCATACAGTATGACCAATAAGGATTTGTCTCTGGGATACAAAGATGGTTCAACACATGAAAATCAATTAATGTGAAACACCACATTAACAGATGGAAGATAAAAACCACATGATCATTTCAATAGATGCAGAAAAAGTATTTGACAAAATGCACACACTTTCATAATAAACACTCTAAACAAACTAGTAATAAAAAATTATCTTAACATAATAAAAACTTTCCTCTAAAGATTAGTAGAACTTCTATTCTGTTTCTTATATTCCACATATGGTGAAACCATATGATAATTGTCTTTCTCTGATTGACTTATTTCACTCAGAATAATACCCTCCAGTTCCATCCATGTCAATGTAAATGGTAAAATTTCATAGGGGAAGGGTTGGAAAACTGAATGGGAAGAAATCAGAGAGGGAGACAAACCATTAGAGACTCCTAACTATAGGAAACAAACTGAGGGCTGCTGGAGGGGAGGTGGGTGTAGGGATGGGGTAACTGGATGATGGGCATTAAGGAGGGCACATGGTGTGATGAGTACTGGGTGTTATATGCAACTGATGAATTACTGAACTTTTACCTCTGAAACTAATGATGTACTATATGTTGGGTAATTGAATTTAAATTAAAAAAAACATTAGTAGAACTTTTAATTTCTATTAGTATAACCATAAAACTTAAGAGCTGAGTGAAACCTTCAACAACATACAGTGAAATCTGATTTGGGAACTTTAGCTACTTGATCTAAATACAAATGTAACACATAGGTAAAACATACTCTTGACTTTTCACAAAGATAATTTCACTCACTGTTTTCTTTGTTATTAATTCATCTTTTTTCAACTTTAAGTTAAAAAAAGGGACTAGTTTCTACACACAAAAATTAATTTTAAATATTGACATGTTGAATAGCATGCAATTCATTTATTTTGTCTAAGTTAATACTGTGTATGTTTTGGAAACACTGTTAATTAAAACTATATGCATGCTGTATATTTAATAAACTTCTAAAATGAGTTTTGTGCCAAACGCTTTGGATATATATATAATAAATAACATCCACTAATGTTAACTTCTAAGGATAGTGCAGCACCAGAGAGAGGAAAAAAAAAAGTAAAATTACATTTCTTCAACAAATTTGTCCAATGAGTGGCTACCCACTGAGTTTTTAAGCAAAACTACTGGATAATAATTGATGGCAACGAAATGCCTAAGATACTCATTAATAAAGATAATAATAATGAGCATTTTGTAACATTTTACAATGTTTAAAGTACATGCATCTGTATTACACATTTTAATTGTTATATGTCTTAGAAATTGCCTTTTTCTATTTCACATGGTCTCCGTTTCAGCTGGTGACAGTAAAGGAGCATGTACTTGAAATTGGCAGACTTTACTTCAAATCCTGGCTTTGCCACTTGGTGATGGAATCAGGCAGAGTTTTACCTTTTTATGAACCTCAATTAATTTGACCCCTAAAATAAATTATATATATAATACTAATAGCAATATATATTGTAAATACAAATAATAATTTATATATATAAAATAGTAACTGATTACCTCCCCATCCTTTCTTGTTGTGTAATGTCTTGATTTGTTAACAATTCATTTTACTCTTTTAAGATAAAAGACTACTTATCTCCTAAGGACATCCTTTAGTAATCTGCATTGTTTGTTAAAATGTTTATATCTTATGAACAGAAATTGACAAAAGTTTTCTCCAAAGGAGCAGCTAAATGTTTTCTGCCTTTTGGGGCATGCAGTCTGTCTTGTAACTACTAACTTTGCAGTTATACCAGGAAAGCAGACATGGACAATACATAAAAAATATTGAGTATGGTGTGTTCCTATAAAATGCTATTTACAAAAACAAGCTGTAGGCCATAGATTTCTCTTCAGTTCCAGAGGGGGATCAAAGTAATAGAAGGTAATTGTTAAAAATATTGTTTGGGTGAGGAAGAGGAGGAGATTACTGATAAATAAAACCAGACCTTGGATAATATTGCATACTCTGTCACTGAATTTTGCGGAATTTGTAAAATTATTTCCTAAAATTTGCAGAGTATAAAAAGAAATGACAGGTTTTCTATTCAAATACAAGTTGTGTATTAATTTTACATTACATATATTAAACTTGAGTTAGTGTAAGATTTTATTCTCATTTTTCTCCTTCAAACCTATGTATGGAAAGAGAGTGTCAAATATGCATATCTTTGTGCCAGCTTTGTATTAACTCAATTGATAAAATGATTGCTTTAAAAAATTCATATTTTTAGAAATTTTTTCCTTTGTACTTTACTAATAGGTAAAATTCTGTTCATTAATACAACTAAGGTATTTATGACTTTCTGAATCAAATTAGAATGCAAATATTTTAGCACTAAATTTATATTCTTAAAGACTATTGACATGCTTTAACATCAACAATTGTTTTTGGATAATTCTTCTTCATTTGTTTTTAGGTCTTTTATCCGCATGCTTTTCTCAGTATTTTCCAAATCTGTAAAGGTTGCAGTTAGCAACCTTTATCTTATTAGGCTTATTCAGAGTCCATTAGAAATGTACTTTTAAAATGTAGGTAATAGTTTTGTACTCAGTCGCTGTATTTAAAAAGAAAAATTAAAAACTTCTAGTGATGTTGTGTTTTTTCTTTTTTTCCCTTTTACAATGTATTGTATATGTTAGTGGAAAACTTCTGAGAAATATCTGGGATAAAGAAGAATGTTCCTCACATGATGATGAAAATTACTTTGAGAATCTTGATTAAGTCACATTAAATATAAATGTGTATTTTATCAGATTTTGTGTTTTGTTTTACAGGCATCAGGTCAAACTGTGGGAAGGAACAAAGATAGTTGGGGGAGAACTTTTAGTTCTTTATTGGGAAGTGATTACCATTATTATTCATTTTTGACAACTATTTTAAAGTAATGTATTATGAGATGAACACAAGGATTCAGAACTTGATGACAACCATGTTGTCATTTTCACTAAAACAATTTTCATAACTTATTTTTTTAATAGATTTTATTTGTTAGCTAATTTTTTTTTAAAGATTTTATTTATTTATTTGAGAGAGAGAGAGAATGAGAGATAGAAAGCACGAGAGGGAAGAAGGAAGAGGGCCAGAGGGAGAAGCAGACTCCCTGCTGAGCAGGAAGCCCGATCTGGGACTCGATCCCGGGACTCCAGGATCATGACCTGAGCCGAAGGCAGTCGCCTAACCAACTGAGCCACCCAGGTGCCCTGTTAGCTAAGTTTTATCGTAGAGTAGTTTCACTGCACTAAAGTGCTTCTTTCTATCCCTCCCTCCCCAACCACTGGCAACCACTGATATTTTTTAACGATTTATTTATATATTTATTTATTTTAGAGAGTGAGAGAGAGAGTGGGGAGGGAGGGTCAGAGGGAGAGGGAGACAGACAGAACCAGACTCCCTGCTGAGTGTGGAGTCTGACACCTGGTTCAATCCCACAACCCTGAGATCATGACCTGAGCCAAAACCAAGAGTCTAATGCTTAACTGACTGAGCCACCCAGGCACCTCAACCACTGATATTTTTATGTCTCCATAGTTTTGCCTTTTCTGGAATGTCATCTAGTTGGGATCATGTAGTAGGTAGTCTTTTCAGTCAGGCTTTTTTCACTTAGCAATATGCGCTTAAGGTCCTTTTATATGCTTTAAGTTCTTTTTCATGACTTGATCACTTCTTTTTATCACAAAACAATATTCCATTTTCTAGATGTACAGTTTATTTATTCATTCCCCTACTGAAAGACATCTTGACTGCTTGACTCAAAGCATTCTTGTTCATTTTTTTGTGTAAATATGTTTTCAGCTCTTTTAGGTAAATACCAAGAATTGTGATGATTGGATCATAAAGTAAAAGTATGTTTAGTTTTGAAAGAAACTGCCAGTCTTCCAAAGTGACTCTATCATTTGACATTCTCATCAGCAGTTGAAGGAGTTCCCACTGTTCCTCATCCTGACCAGCATACTGGATACTGGCCATTCTAATGGTCGTATAGCCATATTTTATTATTCTAATTTGCATTCCCCAATTATGTACAATAGAAAACTTTTTTTTTCATATGCCTATTTGCCATCTGTATATCTTCTTTGATAAGGTGCCTGTTAAGGTGTCTGGCCCATTTTAAAAATTACATTTTTTTAATATTATTGTTGAGTTTTAACAGGCCTTGCACATTTTGGATAACAATCCTTTATCAGACATATCTTTTGCAAATATTTTCTCCCAGGGTGTGATTTGTCTTTTCAGTCTCTTGATAGTATCTTTCACAGAGCAGAAAATTTAATTTTACTGAAGTCCAGTTTATCAGTTTCTTTTGTGGATTGTCCCTTGCTGCTGTATCTAAAAGTTCATCACCAAACCTAAAGTCATCTAGATTTTTTCTTCTATATTATTTTGAAGTTTTATAGTTTTGTGTGTTACATTTAGGTTTATGATCCATTTTGAATTCATTTTTATGCAGTAGGTAAAATCTGTGTCTGGATTGATTGACTGATTGATTGATTTGCATTGTGTCTGCCTTTTATTACGCCTTGCAATTCTTCTCTTGATAGTTGGACATGATGTCTTGAATAAAGGACCTGCTGTAAATAGTCCTTTAGTAATGTGTTGGTATGATGTGAGGGCATGGGAAACACTGTATAGTCCTATGATTAGGTGTCAGATTTTCAAAAAAACCTGCACCTCTGAGCTATGAACTTCAGGTGGGGATAGAATGGCTAAAGTAGGCTGAAAGAGGGTATTTCCCTTTTCCTACATGGAAGATTACAGCTGCCTAGAGCTGGATATTCCCCTTACCCCAGGTTGATTAGGGTCTCATTAGCAGATAGACTCCAGTTTATTTCTTCTTACCTTGTTAAGAAGGACAAAGTGTTGGGATGTCTGCTTGGCTCAGTCAGTTAAGAGTTTGCGTTCCAGTCAGGGCATGATCCCAGTAGCCTGGGATCCAGCCCTGAATGGGGTTCTCAGCAGGGAGTCGGCTTTTCCCTCTGCCCCTCTCTCCCTCTGTCCCTCCTTCTCTAGGCCTCTCCCTCCCACTGCCCCTCCCTGCCCCGTTTGTGCTCTTTTTTTTTCTCTCTCTCACTCAAATAAATAAATAAAATCTTTAAAAAAAGAGAGAACAAAATGTTCTGATATATTTCAAAGTGGCTCCTTGTTTTCTCTCCCTGCAGAGCATTAGGGGATTTTTTTTTTTTTTTTGATAGTTACTTTAAGAGCCAGGTCAAGCTCCTGGAAGAAAGAGAAGAAAAGAAAGAAAAGAAAAGAAGAAAAGAGGGGCGCCTGGGTGGCTCAGTTGGTTAAGCGACTGCCTTTGGCTCAGGTCATGATCCTCGAGTCCCGGGATCGAGTCCCGCATCGGGCTCCCTGCTCAGCAGGGAGTCAGCCTGTCCCTCTGACCCTCTTCCCCCTCGTGCTATCTCTCATTCTCTCTCTCTCAAATAAATAAATAAAATCTTTAAAAAAGAAAAGAACAAAACAACCTCATGAAAGTGTGGGGGCCTCTATAACTAGGTTGTCCTGGAGTTTCTATCAGTCCACACTGAGCCTCTGGCAATTCAATTACCATTCAAGTTTTCCCACTAGGTTCCACGGAGATTTCAGCTGGTGGATTTTTACTCAGGTAAGTTGTGATTCTTTGGTTTCTCCAATTTTGGAAGTAGTGGTGCTATGGTTTGAATGTTGTATCTCCCCCAAATTCAACTGTTCAAAATCTAATGCTCAGGATGATGATGTTAGGATTAGGTCATGAGGATGTAGCTTTTATGAATGACTATCATGCTTTTATAAAAGAGTTGAGAGATATCCTTGGACCCATCCACCGTTTTAGAACATGGCAAGAAGTCGGCAGTCTGCACCCTGGGTTTTCATCTTCGGCTTTGGAGCTCCAGAATGGTAAGAAATAAATTTCTGTTGTTTATAAGCCATTCAGTCTGTGATATTTTATTATAGCTGTCCACGTAGATTAAGACAAGTAGTTTGTTCTGTGATCTTACTTCTCTTAATGATCTAAGAAGACATTACTTTTTCCTTTTTTCAGCTTTTTACTCATTATTAGGACAGAATGGCGACTTCCAAACGTCTCCCATGTTAGGCCAGAACCTGAAAATCTGATTTGATTTCTTAAATACCAAATTTTGCCCTTAAAAAGATTTTACTTGAATAACCATAAATTCTAAGTACATTTAACCTATGTTATATGTTTTTATTTCCCGTATAGTCATCTCTAATATCTGTAAAACATCCACTAAATTTTTGGCAGGAAAGATCTTTTTTAGGTATTAAGAAATTATGTGCTTAATACTAAGAGAATTTTTCTACTTATCACAATCAAGTATTTCAGTTTTAGGTAATACATCATGAATTAAAATTCTTAATCAGTGTAGGTTTTTAAAATTTTAATTCCAATGAAGTGCCATTAAATATAAATTGTCTAGACACTTAAATATCAGTCATATAAATCACATTAAATTTGTTACTTAGTCCCTGATCTATTTTAAACAGCATTAAATCTTATTAACATTCTAGTTATATACTCTTAATATTAATTATTATGGATATTTGTGAGATACCCTGTCAACATTAAGTCATTAGGGGATAAATGACATATGAATACCTTGCACCAGATATTTCACTGGTTATATATATTGCAAGTCTTGTATGAGAAAGATAAAATATAGAAATTGACAGCCAACTACTTAAAAATTAATTAAACATTTAGATGAAAACTTTTTATTTAGAATTTAGTATCCAAAGAGAAGTATTGTGTGGCTTCAGTGATAATATGGAAAAATGAATCATATAATTATAGGGCATTTTTATTTTACAGTTTTGAGGATTATCTGTATTATTTATAGGATATATTCACTATGATTTATAATATGATTGTACAGATTACATTTAACAAGGCAATAAAATCATACAACTCACCGCTAAGGTGACTTTCATATCCACAGTGTTGCTGAACAAGTTGTTTTTGGAAAATGAGTATTTTGGGTACCTTATTTGCACATAAAGAATCAAATATATTTGTATTGTAAATTTGATAATGACATAAAATGCTAAAATATCTTTTTTAAAAATATTGGCATCTTAAAAGTAGGCTGTACTCTATTCCCACCACATAACTGTCCATGTTGTCCTTTGAACAATTCCTTCATATTCTATTGGGAAAGCTAAGAGGATTGTTTCTGAACATTGGACTAAAGCTTTTTCAATTTTACTTCTATAGATGATTGCTTTTTCCCACTTTTTGCTTCTCTACATATTTGTATCAAAAGGAAGAAATTCAGTGAAACTCTTTCATGAAAATCCAGGAGAAATCCAAATTATTTTCTCATTTTATGCATTTGTTCCTGATATTCCTTCTTTATGGAATATCCTCTCCACTCCTGTCTTCCCAATTCTAGTTCTCATTTCTTTCACATTGTGTTCTTGTTGGCTCCTGCAACGTGCGTGAGAATGGCCCTGTGATGCTAGAATAGTTTTTGTCTTCATTATTAATTTTGGTTTTATATTTTTATACTTTTTATTTTTTATTTCATACAGCACATAGTGGGCTTTCAATAGATATTTATTGAATTAATTGAACTATTTCAAAATGTACAAGCTTCTGAACAGATTATAAGCCTTATAAAGCTAGATGTAAGTGTAGTACTGTTTTTACATCCCACATAAAACCCCTAGTTGCCAATTCCAATGCCTGCTTTTCACTTCTCTGCAGTGTTTGACAATTTTAAACAATCCTGTATTCTTAGTACTCTTTGACCTCTGGATTTGACCAAATCACTTTCTAGGCTATTTTGTTCATGTTTCTCTGGAAATACTTTAGGTTTGGATAATCTCAGTTGTTTCCATTTCTGCCTTATTCTGTTTTCTTTGTTTTGTTTTGTTTTGTTTTGCCAATCTTACCTGCCTCTATTACTGAAATAATTAGCTATTCCATGACAAAAATAATAATAAGTAACATTTATTAAATGCTTTCATGGTTCTAGAAAGTTGTTTTCATTTTTTTCACTTAATTCTCATCAGACCCAATGGTAGAGTTTCTCTTATTGTTTCTATATAACAAATAAGGAAAATAAGAGATTAAATTGCATGCTTATAGTTATGCAGTTAATTGTGTTAAGAGTCAGGTTACAATTATAGATTAACCAGCTAGATTCTTAGTTTCCAACCAGTACCCTATATCGCTCTCTAATTATGTTAGATAATGTTTTTCCAATTCCCAGATTTCTCCTGACCCATATTCCAACCATCTATTAAGCGTATCCACTGCAAATAAATGCTTTGCAGACAAATCAGACTCTACTCTTCAGAAGTGAACAACTCTTACAGCTACATTATATTTCATGCTTATTTAATGTCAGCATTATCCATTCAGTTGTCCAAGCTAGAAACCTCAAAAGTGTCTTTTTTAAGCTTTCTCATCCTCTACAGGCACATGGTTTTTAAGTCCTCTCAGTTCTACTTCAGAAATAATCTTTCACATGACTCCTCTTCTTATCTCTAATCCAATCCCTCGCTGTTCCTTTCTTAACTAGATGGTTATAATAGTTTTATCTTCAAATTCATCCTCAATTATGCTGGTAGTTATTTTGTGGAAATATAGATTCAAATTTTTTTTTATATAAATCCTTCCTTGCTTCATCTTATCTACCTAATAAGCTTCAACTTTTTAATAAAAATAGCGAAAGCTCCAACCTCTCTTTTAGACTTGTTTCTTGTAACGTTCTCCCCACTCCAATTTGAAGAACTCTGTAATCTAGACCCCAAAGAATTGTAACACTGTAATGAATATGTCTTGGTACCTTTTCCTCTGGGCCTCTGCTCATGTTGTTCTCTCTGCCTGAAATGTTATTTCCTTCCTTTCAACCCAGTGGAATTCATTTATCTTTCAAGGCATAGCTCAAATAATATCTTCTCTCTGAGGCCTTTCTGCTACCAACTTTTACTCCTCCATCCTGGAAAGAATCCATTATTCCTTCCTTATGCCTCCAAAGTCTCTTTGTATTCATCCTTAGTATAGAACTTGTTATATATATTTCAATTTTTTTTTCTTTTGCTTTGAGGCATATGTGTATTCTCCCTTGACATTTAAAAAGGTTTGTTGTAATCAGTTTTCTGTTTTAATCCTGACTATGAATGCAAAAATGTCAATGGAAGTTAAGGAGCAGAAGTGTTTTCTGTAAAAATAAAAATGTATGAAATATATATGTTTTCCTTTGTGTTTTATTTTTTATGTTATGTTTGAAGTTTAGAAAATTTGGGAATATTATTATAATGGTAATAGAACATTAACAATTACAAATAAAGTAATGTAAACTTTGATCTAATTTTATATGTGCTTCCAAATATTTGTAGTTGGTCACTTGTTATTAATAAAGACAAAAGGTTTACTTATTTTTTTAAATTATTTATTTATTTTGACAGAGAGAGAGAGAGAGAGCACAAGCAGGGGAAGTGGCCGGTAGAGGGAGAGGGAGAAGTAGGCTCCCCACTGAGCAGGGAGCCCGGTGAGGGACTCGATCCCAGGACCCCAGGTCATGACCTGAGCCAAAAGCAGAAACTTAACCGAGTGAGCCGGCCAGGTGCCCCAAGACATGAGGTTTAATTCCCTAGAGTTTTCTAACCTAATTTATGGAAATAAAAATAATATTATTCCCACAGGGTCTATGGCATGGACAATTCCACATCCATTCCTCTTTGTAATTTTTCTTTGAGTTATACACACATGTCAGTTTGATTAATAATTGTCACTAAGAGTCTCTTTGCTTTAGATTTAAAATTTATTTGCTATTATTAAAGGCTTTACTAGTACAACAAAGAGAAGTTTGGCATATTTAAGGAATCAGGCTTTGAAATAAGATAGACCTGGGATGTAATTTCAGCTCTACTATTTATTTGTTGTTTGATTAAAGACATGTATTTAACCCCTCTGAATCTCAGTTTTGTATTCTGTAATATAGAATAAGAATAACTTTTTGGAAAACTGTTCTGAAGCCTTAAAAATGGCATCCATAAAGATCCTAACATAAGGCAGTAGACACTCCATAACTGGTGGTTGTTATTATTGTTACTTATATTACATTAGTGAATAGATTGTTCCTGTAGTGTTTCTAAAATTTTTTTCATTATCTGCAATGTCATCATGAATCCTCCAGTGGCATGGTTTAGGGGAGGGTTGTCTTTGGCATCTGATTGAATTATGTCTGATGTTTTGGAATGGAAGTCACACGATGAATATGTGAGTGGAAATCTCTGCCACACTGTTGATTTATGTGTGTTCTCTGAATCACGAGAGCAGTCTTACTAGCAGACTTGTTGGAGTTTGAGTCACCTCTCTCTTCTGATTCTCAGTTGACAAGAGAGTGAACCTTGGAATGACAACATCTGATTTATTTTTAAGCACCTATAGAATTTAGTGACTATGGCTTACTTCTAATCTTCTACATTAAGTGTTTGCTTTAAAAGGGACTTCAGAATATCCTTAAAACACTTATGTAAAACATTTTTACATTACTGCATCCATCTTTGTTGCATGTTTTTAGAAAAAAATGTCTGAAGTGTCTTAAGTGCAGCTATTCTGTATAAGTTCTAATGCCTGTAAAGAGAATGTGCTTATGGTTCTTAATGTTTGGGATAATTATCTAATAATACAAAAGTGGGTATAGACATTTACGAAAGCACACTAGAACAAAAGGAAACAGTTAAGGCTCACATTTAAGTTATTAAAGTTACATATAAAGAAGGGAAATATGGGGCTAGAGAGAACCATTTGAGATGGGATTAGCATTGGAGCAAAGAATCACCATTGTGGGAGAATATGGGATGCAGTGGTGAGAATAATCTGGGAGGTTTACTTGTTTTTGGATTATTGTGTCCATATGTGCACCTGTCTGTCTATTCTAGCAGTTCTACTTATATTTTAGAGGCTTAGATGTTGAGCAGCACTTCAGAAAGCCTTGGTATATCACTGACTTTTTAATTATACATAGGAATAACTCAACAAATATCAATCAAACACATATCAGATGGTGGCAGTGTTATGGAAGAAAAAAACCCAGCAAGGCAGGAATACAAGAATTCCCTGGTCAGGCTCAATTGGATTTCTAATAGAGTAATCAGAAAAGACTTAATAAAGTAACATTAAAAAGAGGCCTGAGGAAATGAGTGAAAAATCCATGTGGATATTGCAGAAAGCTTTTTAAGTAGAGAGAACATATGTGCAAAGACCCTCAGGTGTTGTGTTCAAGGACAGTCAGGAAAACAGAGTAAAGGGGAGAGAAATAGGAGGTAAAGAGAGGGCAGATCACTAGGTATTTGTGGACATTAAAAGGATATTGGATCTTACTCTGTATGGAGAGGAAAGCATTAGAGAAATTTGAGCAGAAGAATGTCATATCCTGGCTGCTGTGTTGAGGATACGTTGTAGGACAGAAGCAGGAAGACTGACCAGGTAGAATGTTATAGTAATAAGTCAAGTGAGAAATGGTAATGGTACTAGTGTCACTGGAGAGGTGAAAATTAGTAATCAGATACTGAATCTATCTGATGATGCCAGAGAGAGAAATTATAGGCCAGAAACTTGGGGATTCAGTCTATTTGTGGAGGGTTATCTTGCCTTTGAGCAAAGACAGTTGATCCATGAGTACAGATGTGGGTGGGTTAATGAATGTGATGGTGGGAGCCTGTGAAAGTTCTCTTCCATCTACTACTATTCTTATCAGTGAAAGAGGAAAAAAAGAGGCATTTGTTGGAAGTAAGAAAGAAAATGGAGATGTTAGAGACTAGAAGACGTGGAAGTTGTGAAATAGTCTGAAAAAGTAGGAGGGTGATGGACTTTGGAAATGAGTACAATTACATGGCAGTAATTAGGAGCCACCTGAGGTTACTAGCTTTGATTTTAAATTCAGATCTTTTTTGCATAGTTATATGACTTTCTCCATCTATATTCATCCAAGTGAATAAGGTACAAAATATGAAATGCATTGGATTTCACCAGGGTTAGAATTTTGTCCTGTGAATGGAACAACACAGAAGTCAGGCTAATTGAGGGTCTATTCAAGGAGTGCTTTTAGTAATAAGCCATGTAATACATACTGGGTAAAGAGGTGATTGAGAACATGAAGATTAGTTGAAGGGCAGTGAAAGATATTTTAGTGTAATTGAAGCATTGTAGTGTAAAGTACCAGACAGCATGAGTTTGAGAGAGAAGAGGTGGTAGTTGGAGAGTTAAGTGCTTGAAATTGAAATTGTGTAAGGTATAGTCACTTGTAATGACTGGGTTAGACATATGATTGAGGGCATGAGAGGAAGGTCTGTGTGTATGTGTGTGCACATGTGATATGTAGCTTTGGCACATCATGGCCACTTAAGATTTTGATGTACAACACCAGGGATGAAAGCTGAGATTGAGTGTACCCTTGTTTTCTGACATATTCTGTGGTCTCCAGTTTCTCCCAGATTGTGTAATCTGAGAGACTTTGAAATTGACTATGCTATGAAAAATTACAGGCCTTGGCATTTTTGTTAAACTGGTCCAAATAGAATTTGAAGAGGAACTGGCTACAGCTGGAATCTATTCACTCACCTTATTTGGATCTTAAGTGTGAACTTTCTCTTTTTTTGGTAATTAAATGTGATACAGAGAAGAGCTGCTGAAACTAAAAGTGACCCGAGGAAGCTGACTTTTTCCCGCCTTATATTGGAAAAATCCTCCAAAGAAAAGATTTATATTTTGTGTTCCTTTGACAATGATTGATTTCCTTTTAAAGGAAAATATAAGAGACAAATGAATGGAACTTGTGTTTTACATTTGATTTCCCTTGGGTAACCATTAGTGTCAGCTACACACCTATTTGGCACACTAATGATTTTTTTTTCATCTTTTTGCTCAAAGTTTCCTTTGGTCAATGTGTTCTATATTGATTAAGTGCTATCATCAAAGGTTTTTTTTGTTGTTGTTGTTTTGAATATAATTTTGTTACTTTTTCGGCATGAAGGAAATAATGTAAAAACTACTAAACTCCTCTTTTAGACTTGTTAATCTCTGTCTGTAATCATTCGGCAACTAATTATAAAAGCATGTTGACTGATGTATTAAAGATCTCAAAGTCTTAGTTCAAATCATATTTCTCACTTTTTTCTTAATCCATTTATTTATAAAACAAAAAAATATATACTACATTATTTTATAGGTTTTATTTTTGATAAGAGTAAAGCAATTCCAGTGTTAGAGCTTTTTTTTGTTGTTGTTGTTGTTGATTCTTTTTTTTAATTTTTTATTGTTATGTTAATCACCATATCCAGTGTTAGAGCTTTTTAAATAAAACTATACACAAGGGTCATTTGCAAGTATTGAATAAATTTTCACCTGTTTTATGGTGGAATATACAGAAAATATTATTTATTGGGATTTGTCAATGCTTATTGGTACAATGTCAGTAAGATTTATTTAATTTTCTTTTTAAAAGCTTCATAAACCTAATCTTTCCACATACTGTATTTCCTTCCACTCTGTATCTGACCTATTACTGGCTTCTTTGTAATGTCCTTCGTTATATCAAGTTATAGAAATTTCGGACACTTTTTCCAATTCGCGTAGTACTTGTATAAACAATTTTCCTCCCATTTGTTTGATATATTTGAAAAAGATTTCTTTCTTGGTATATATTTAATGCTACTATTTATTTACATTTTTTGTTCTAGAGTTTTTATACATTATCACTCAACACCTTATTTGATTATTTTAACATATTTATGAAATGTAAATCTTTCAAAGTCTCTATATTTGATTTAGAAATGGTCTGTTTGGGAAAAGCTAATGTAATGTGGGTTTATCTTACATATACAGCAAATTTGGAAAATTCTTAAAAATATCCATACATAAATACGTGACAAAACCTACGTTTTCAGAATACAATTAGCATAAAAGAATAAAAATTCCTCATTTGTCTTAAGGGAACAATAAAATTGCACACTAAGAACTATCAATTGGCTAATGATACTAACAAATAGAGTTTATTACAGGAATAACTTCAGTCAACTAAAAAAAGGAGTAAAAACTATCCACTTGACATCATAAAGCTCAGGGTCTTACCCTGTGTTCAAGGATCCCTGTGAGTGTGTGGATAGAAGTAAATTTCAATATAATTGGCTTCCTTTTAATCATATATATTTTATTTGAAGCATTTTTAAAAAATAAGTATGAGAAATATTTCACTAGACTTCCAAAAGAGTCCATGGCATGCACAAGGTGAAAACCCCTGACTGGATATAATGAAATAGCTAAATTTTTCATTGTTTACAATGTTCCACCCACTATTATAAGGATTTTCCTTGTATCACTTATGAAATTCTTGCAACCTTCCCAGGAGGTGGTTACCATTATTAGACTGCATTTTATAGATGAAGTAACTGGGTCACAGAGAGAGTTAGTCACTTGCGAGAAGTCACACCTCCATAACTGGAATTCCAGCTATGGAGATTATATCTTAGTACTTTGCTCTCTTTAGAAGATAATAGCAGCTTTAAAATACAATAAAAATTGTAATGGGTGTTAAAAGATGTCAGAACGTTTGTTATAGATATCGATGGCATTTGTGTTTTAATAATTCTTTAAATACAAAATTTTAAAATAACATTTTGCTTATTTATATGTGCATGGCTATATATTTTGATTCATATTCTTTAACTCATTACAAAAATTTCCACTCTCAGTTCAAAATCTAGATCAATTACAACTTTCAGATTTTCAACAAACCGTGTTATAAGAAGGAGCACCCAAACGAGTATCAATTATACATAAATGCATTGTTAGCATTATATCACAGGTCCTTACCTGATTATCTGTGACCAATCCTCATGAGTTTGTTTGCAATACTTTTACTTAATCCTTAATGACTTTGACATAATAGTCTGCAAATTGCTGCAGGTTTATATGGTTCTTTTAGTTAATGAGGTATCATGGGCTTACTAAATGAATGCATCAGTAAAACAACTTTTATTTCTTTATGTTTTGGCAGAGAAATGATTCGCCAACCTTAACTGCTGAATTTAGGGAATAAGTTTTAAATCGCATTAACTTCTAACCATGAGAGAAATCTAGTGCTGGCTGACATGATGTAGGTTTTATGTATAACTCAGGTAGAAAAATTCATCTTTTGAAAAGTCTATTTTGCTAAAAGAATGGTAAATACTTATATTTCTGCTTCTATTAGATTTAAAAGGAGTAAAACAATGGAACACAATTTTTTTTTTCTCATTTAATTCAATGTAGCTGTCATGGCTGTCAAGCAGCCACGCTATTGCTGCAGTTCTACTGCATAGACTAGTTCTTGATTTATTAGCTTTCAGATTCAAGCTTTGCTGTGTTGTTACATTCTTTGGCTTACACAGCACCTGGGTAGACCTCTGGTGATGTAGTTTTATTTATTATTCATGCAACTTTCAGGGACAAATAGGAGACAAATGGTTCAGAGGACATCACCATGATTTAAGATCAAGCTGTTTGGCCTCCGAAGGCTCTTTGCTAATATTCTTTCTGATTTCCTTATAATCAGAGGCAGTCCAATCAGTTAAAATGTAATATAAGTCGTTGTGACCTTTGGAAAGTGAGTAACCTACACGAAAAGAAATTTGTTGAAGGTATGCCATTCCTGTTCATTTTAAGTCATCACTTTACATGCTGTTATATCTTTTGTAGAATGGACAGGCACATGGAAGCTATTTTGTCATCAATCTCCAGAAAGAATACTCTGAGAAAAGGGGTTTTGCCAAGTTGAATTCGACCATTTGTTATCATTAGAGAACTGTTTGTAAAAACCAGAATTTTCTTCTTAGCTGACAATGCAGAAACATCAAAGACTTAAATAATCAAGACTCAAGAAGGAATTTTGGCTTATTCATCATTCTTGAACAAAACCTCCCCTTCTAACTTAGCAACACATGTGTTCTTTTATATCATACCTCAGCCATTCTTTGCACACTAGACTCAGAGTGGCATATAATTTGAGTAGAAAGTGGCTTTAGAAACAATCTCAATTTTTTCATTTTTAAAGATGAGAATATTGGTGTATCTCTATGAAACAATGAATTGTATTGTGCTTTTGAAGAAATCAACAGTTTAACATAATAAAAACTCCCGTAAGTAATTTGCAAATTTACAAATTCAGCTCCTTAATATAGGCATAAATATCAGTAGTGGCATTTAAAGAATCTCTCTCTGTACAAATATTGAGTTTCCCTTTTCATTTCAGCCAAGTATTTGTTTTAGCAGACTCCTTGACATTTTTTTTAAAGATTTTTATTTTCATTTATTTGAGAGAGAGAGAATGAGAGCTAGAGAGCACGAGAGGGAAGAGGGTCAGAGGGAGAAGCAGACTCCCCGCTGAGCAGGGAGCCTGATGCGGGACTCGATCCCGGGACTCCAGGAACATGACCTGAGCCGAAGGCAGTCGCTTAACCAACTGAGCCACCCAGGAGCCCAAATTTTTTTTTTTAAGGACACTTTCTCCTCTGAAGCCCTGAAACCTGTGTCTCTATAAATTGTAAAATGATAAATTTGGTTGCTGCAGTCAAAAATGAAGGTCTTTCATGTTCTACTCTTCCCCTCATCTCCTACCTTTGTCCTCCCACAAGTCCTCTAGGTTCTAACTACAGTTATTATTGCTAGTTTCCTTCCTACCTCTGGTGTCACCAATTAGGTGCTAGCTACTATCTCCTCTTATCTGCACTGCTACAGTCCTAACCAGTCTCCCTGATTTTACCATGGCCTTTGCAGAGCCTATATTATACCAAGCAGCCAAAAGACATCTTTTTAAAATGTAAATCACATTATATCATTTCTCTGCTTAAACTGTTTTATTTCTTCTTATTCCAGTTTTGGATAATTCAAAGCTCCTTGCCATGGCCTCCAAGGGCCTCCATGATCTTTCCTCTACTGATATCATGTGCTAGAGCTCCTCTTGCCCCACTTTAAGAGTAATAGATAATCGTGTAAAAAAAGTGTGACTCCATTTTCTGTTGTTGTTGATGTTTGCATGTTGATAGCTTTTAAGCCTTACTGCTTTCTCTTCCCTTTTGGCCCCATATCTAAGATGATTATAATGTCAGTGTAACACTCCCTTCGGCTTCAGTGAGAGGCTCAAACCACTAGATGTGGGAATTCTCACCCCTTCCCACCCCTAACCACCATAAAAACCAAGCCTGTCTCCTTTTCATTTTCTCTCCTTTCCATTTTTGGACCTGCTTGCCTGCCAACCACTTGTACTCTATCCAGAAAGCCTCATTGTGTGAGAAAGTAATAACCCCTTTCATACACTTTTGGTAAGTATGCAATATCATCACCTTCAACACAGCAACCAAATTTTGAGTGTGGGGGACATTCATCCTGATGCTGTGGAATAGTACAGTGATTTGTTATGTTAGTTTGAGAAGATAATTCTTTTAGAAAATATATTCTAAAAAGTCAAAAGAAATGTGGCTAAAATTCAGTTAATTATTTTATTTGAATGTATATTCTTTTGTTATTTGAAAAACAAGTCTTTGTATAGCACTGCATAAATAGATCTGTAATTGTTTAATGATACCAAAGAAACATTTATTTTTATTCTTCTTTTATGGATGATGAAGACCAAAATGATTCTGTCCTCTTAAGCACCCTAATAAGATTTTTAAAATCAGTTTTCTATCACTATCCTGCAATCTTTAATTTTTTGGTAACATTTTCCCCCCTGAAAAACAACTGGCATAAATGAAAGTACCACCATTTTACATATAAAAAAATCCAGGCATTGGTATTACTGAATTATAGTTATTTAATGGATACACACTCTGTATTTTTTATTCTATAGCTGTATATAGAATATGTATGAGGTTACACTGTGCAAAATACATTTTAAAAGTCTAATGGAAACAGC
This sequence comes from Callorhinus ursinus, assembly GCF_003265705.2. Classification (NCBI taxonomy): domain Eukaryota; kingdom Metazoa; phylum Chordata; class Mammalia; order Carnivora; family Otariidae; genus Callorhinus; species Callorhinus ursinus. The sequence goes on from NW_027397066.1 coordinate 135,102,280, forward strand.
GCTTTGAACACTCAAGCAAATTTTATATGGAAAGGAATGTTGGAATATTGCTGGAGACTGGTAGAGTTTTTAAAATTCAGCATTTTGAGGCACCTGGGTGGCTCAGTTGGTTGAGCATCGGACTCTAGGTTTGGGCTCAGGTCATGATCTCAGGGTTGTGAGATCAAGCACCATGTAGGGCTCTGTGCCCAGGGCAGAGTCTGCTTGAGATTCTTTCCCCCTTCCCCTCCTCTCCTCCCACTGCTTGCTTTCTCTCTCTTCTCTCTTTCTCGCAAATAAATAAATAAATAAATAAAATCTTAAAAATTTAGCATTTAATTAAATACTCGATGTTAATCAGATTGTTATTAAAAATAAGGTAGATTTATAAAGCTAAAAAAGCTTAAAGTTTGATTGTTCTAGCATCAGAGTTAGAAGGAAGTCTTTAGCACCAATTATGAGCAGGAAAATCCTTATTTTATTTCCTCCCTAGGCTGGGAATCATCACATCGAACTGATGTGATAGGAAGGTATCAGGTTGGCTCTTAGACTTATATTTAGTCTGATCCACCCGAAATATTTGTATGAAAAGATAATTTTCCTACTCTGATGTAAAGGGACACCTGCAAGCTTAATTTGAAGAAAATCTTTGCAGGAGATGAGGATACATTGGATTCTCAAATTCCTAAAGTGATCTTTATGTCAATTTCTGACGTTTGAATCCAGGAAAGAGATCACAGTATAAGTAAGCATGCACAGGCTTAATAGATTGGGAACTTTAGAAATAAGGATAAGATAATTTTGGGGGAGGGATAAATAAGAGAAGATATGCTCACTTAGATATTTTATTTTATTTTTTTATTTTTTTTAAAGATTTTATTTATTTATTTGAGAGAGAGAGAGAGGAACAGCATGAGAGGGGAGAAGGTCAGAGGGAGAAGCAGGCTCCCCACTGAGCCGGGAGCCTGACGTGGGACTCGATCCCAGGACTTCGGGATCATGACCTGAGCCGAAGGCAGTTGCTTAACCAACTGAGCCACCCACGTGCCCTCACTTAGATATTTTAAAACAATGAATTGTAAGGAAAGAAGATACAACATTTTGCTGATTATCTTTTGAATTTTCCTGAAACGTCATCACCTTGAAAATGTCTCCAGCTTGGTCATCTCTTCTTTGTTGTACCCAGCACACCACAGATCGATTTCAGAGGGCATGCTGTATTGTTAAGGTTAGAAAGTCAGACTACCTGGGTTCAAATCCTGTCTCTACTACATGCTAGCTAGGGGACAGAGGCAAGTTAAGTTACTTGACTTCTTTGTGCCTCAGTTTCCTCATCTGCAAGTTAGATAATGGTATTGCATACTTTCTAGGCTGATGAGAAGTTTCACTGAATTTATAGATGTAAAACACTTAGAACAATACCTGGCATGCAGCACTCTCTTAATAAATATTAGTTTAACAGCTTTAAAAATTAATAGTAGTTTTGATATATTATTGGACTTATGTGCATTACCTCTTGGTTCTCTTCTATGAGTCTATAAGATAACTTATAAAGTCATAGAAGACTATAAGAACCCATAGACAAGGTTCTTTATAGATAACACACCTGCAAAGACTATCACTGTGTACAGTGAAAGGTATTTTTATCATTAGTAATATTCAAGATAAATTTTTATTTATTTTTCCAATATAGCTTACTTATTGAAGAAACTGGATCAATTTGTCTTGAAGAGTTTTCTATGTCTGTATTTTGTTGTTGCATTCCCATGATGTTCCTCTGTCTTTAGTATTTCGTATAAATGGATAGTTGCTCTGAAGAATCGGTCAAATTTGGGTTTGCTTTTATGATGGATGAGTTTTTTTTTTTAAGGTAAAATAGCTTATGAGTTCATACTGATACTTGTAATTCAAATTCAGGGATACCAGGTTTTTACTTAAACTCATTTAACATCTGTGTGTCCTTTTTTTCCATATTCCGAATCCTCCTTCTCAAGGACACAGAGGATGATGCAAATTAGAATATGATATAATTACACATTTGCTCTGTGCCATTTTACACCCATAATAATCTCAGTTAACAAGACAAATACTACCATCATTAATATGATTGCCAAAAAATTTAAAACATATTTTTGCATATAGTTTTCCAATTGTACTGTATAAACTATGTCAGAGCATATGCCATGATACACTATGCTCTGTCCCTTCCAACCCATGCTTGGTTTTATAAGTAAGTGTTTATTGCTTTCAAGTCATTATATTGGTCTTCTTCTCTGATCATTTTGCTTATCTGTTATTTGTTCTCTAGTACATTCCTTAGGAAGGATCAACACAGATATTTATTAATCACCTTATATTTCTGACTCTATTCTAAGCATTTATTAATGATCAGGAATATAAATTTATCTAAGAGAATATCCTAAGATTTACTAACCTGAGAAGCACTAATGTAACCTGTTAGTCATGATACTAACAGGACAGGATTTGCCTACACTAACCAGCTTTTACAGTGACTTTCTCATAAATCCTAATATGCTTTGTAGTGATTCCTGCAGCTTATGCTCCTCAGCTACTTTTTATCCCCTAAGATACTTCCCTTTTCCTTACTGGGTTTGCCCAGTTTTTCCTGGATTGACATTTGTCTGGATCAATCAAAAGTCACTGGAGAATCTTAGAGGGAGTGTTTTTCTCCTTTCCACACCAGGTATGATGCTGAGTTAGAACCAGGTTATGTTAGCTAGTGCTCATACCTCCAATAGGTTTATAAATAAGCTAGTTCACATTACAAGACTGCTGTTATGTTTATTTACTCAACAGGTGCCAACCAAGACACTTAGACATCATATTTAATACTGAAAGAGTTATGAGAGCAGTGTCTTCAAACAAACAAACAAGCTGAAATATACTCAGTTCTTCCCAGGGAAATGTTTGGTCTTAAAAACTCAACTTTGCTATACTGCAATTGTCAAGAGAATGGATAACAACCAGATAACCAAACTATTTTAGGTGAACTTAAGAGAGATGGCCTTGGGCAGGGCACCTAGATGAAGTTCTTCAAGGGCATACGAAAAATGTATACTCCTGTTGTTGTGCTTTAGAAAAACCATGCCAATGACAGCAAAACTGGGAAATAGTTTTTCTGTGACTAACGGAGCTTGGAATTGAGCTACTACTGTATATGGGTTGACTCAATTTGCAGGTCTGTTATTTGTTCTTGGGGAGTTGAAAAGACAGATTGGGTAGCTGTATAATGTTCTCCTAGAGGAGGTATAGAAGGGTGATATAAAGCCGATCCTCATGGACAAACATTGTGGAGAAGGATGTGTATCATGGATTGCTTTGCTAGGTGGATTGCGGTATCAAGGGCATAATCTTTGGGTAGGAGCAGCTGCTTCTCCTGATCATCACATTATTCATGCTTGCATCCCTATAGGGAAACCAGATTACATCTATTTTCTTAAATTGGTAACTAGACCTACTACTGCATTGACAGGGAAACTAGAAACACTATATAAAAGCAGAATTGTCTAAATACTGTTAAACTTATTTCACCAGTTCAAATGCAAACAGAGGCGATAAAAGGATAATAACATAAAAACAAATGGTTTAGGAATGTGTTGCACTCCTGTGGTGATATACACAGGGTTTCCAGAAAATGGTGTAGCACAAAACATCAACAGTGATTAAATGCCTCAAAGGTAATGCAAAGCAGGTATGCAATTCAGTCCTCAGGGACTAGCATTGTTGCATAACGACGTAATCAAATCTTCCAGCTAGGGCTGCTATTGTGGAGCAAAGTTAGTTGGCAGGCCTGTTAGACACCACTTTCCTTTTTCATAGACACCTCATTATTTATCATCCCTTCAGTCCTCTTAATTGCTCTGAGCAAAGATTTCTTTTTCCATTTAGCAATGGGGACCGAACCCATCAATACCTAATTTAAGCAATACACTCATAAAGACAGCAGTGAAATTACTGCTCTGTGGCTTTTCTAAATATCAAGATAGTTTGGTTCCTAAAACCAAGCTTTTCCTTGATTGCTGAATAACTCTTCTGATAACACAGTGTTTCTAATTGGCTAAATCAAAATGTAGCAAGATACATTTTGCATTTGTTTTAATGTATTTGTTAAACTGTCATTCGCTTTCATTCATGTATAGCACACATAATTTGGGTCGATTTTTTCACTGATGGTTGTAAAAACATGAACAATTGTACTGTTTACCAAATACTAAATTTACTTCAATTTTACACAAAATAAATACCAATTGTTTACTAAAAATTAGATTATGGAATGAAAAGAACACATTTTTGACTCACAAATGTTTATCAGATATTTAAAATAAGATCTAGAGGTGCTTGGTTGGCTCAGATGGTTAAGCATCTGCCTTCGGCTCAGGTCATGATCCCAGGGTCCTGGGATTGAGCCCCGTCGGGCTCCCTGTTTGGTGGGGGGCCTGCTTCTCCCTCACCCTCTACTGTACCCCCAGCGATTTAATAGTAATCCAATAAATTTAATTAAAAATACAAACAAAATTAGATTTTCAATTTGGTACATGTCATCATGACTACAATTTTTACATAATAGTATATGATATTAAGCACTACACATTTTAATTTCTGTGAGTTATAATTCATAGTATCTTAACTTATATTGAAAATAACCATTATTCCTGCAAAACATTGGGAAATGGAAGTTTTCCAAAGTATTTTGTACATTTCTTATTGTCAGATAAAGTCTTGAATGTTATTCAAATTAATTATAATATTCAAATGAATATCAAACTATTCTGGTTGGTTCTCAAAAGCTTAATAAATCACATCCTTATTTAAAGTGTCCTTGGGCGCCTGGGTGGCTCAGTTGGTTAAGTGACTGCCTTCGGCTCAGGTCATGATCCTGGAGTCCCGGGATCGAGTCCCACATCGGGCTCCCTGCTGGGCGGGGAGTCTGCTTCTCCCTCTGACCCTCTTCCCTCTCATGCTCTCTATCTCTCATTCTCTCTCTCTCTCGAATAAATAAATAAAATCTTAAAAAAACAAAAGTTATAAAATTTAAAAAAAATGTCCTTGATTAAACTGGGATCATGTAATGCAAATATTAAAAACTCAATCACATGAGTCTAAATATTGCTTGGTTATTTTACTTATGGTTTACAAAACTCCAATGTACTTATTCTTTCCTCTAATTATTGTTTTGGAATAGAGGATGAAAGAGTAAGATGGTGTGAAGAAAAATATTCTTTTTCATAAATGTAGAATGGACTATACATATGAAAAAAAGATGAACTGAATATCTGCTTATGTGGATTTGAGGAGGATTTGTGGAAAGGATAATATTGGGACCTAGATGGTGTAGTAAAAGAAAGAGACCGAGGGCCCAAGAACATAATAAAGGCTGGTGACCAAGGGTGGAATATTTAGGGAAATCATACCACTACCGGAGTGAAAATCACAGGATAGTTTATTTTTACGTTGTTGCAGTAGATAGAATACATTTGAAATAGAGGAACAGCTCAAGGAAGCTGATTCTTGCCAGTCGACCTATAACATGTTTATAGTTCTTTGAGGTTCCACTGGGTATATTTTTACATCATGCCCATAAATTTAGCTATAACTAATTTTCATTGATTTAAAAAAAATTTTATTAACATATAATGTATTATTTGTTTCAGAGGTACAGATCTGTGATTCAACAGTCTTACACAATTTACAGCACTCACCATAGTACTTACCCTCCCCAATGTCTATCACCCAGCCACCCCATCCCTCCCACCCCCCACCACTCTAGCAACCCTCAGTTTGTTTCCTGCGATTAAGAGTCTCTTATGGTTTGTCTCCCTCCCTTCCTTTCATCTTGTTTCATTTTTCCCTCCCTTCCCCTATGATCCTCTGTCTTGTTTCTCAAATTCCTCATATTAGTGAGATCATATCATACTTGTCCTTCTCTGATTGACTTATTTAGCTTAGAATAATACCCTCTAGTTCCATCCATGTCATCGCAAATGGCAAGATTTCATTTTTTGATGGTTGCATAATATTCCATTGTATATATATATGCCACATCTTTATCCATTCGTCTGCTGATGGACATCTAAGCTCTTTCCATAGTTTGACTATTATGGACATTGCTGCTATAAACATTGGAGTACATGTGCCCCTTCGATTCACTATGTTTGTATCCTTTGAATAAATACCACCAGAAATTGCTGATGGCAGAATAGCTGTATTTTTAACTTTTTGGGGAACCTCCATACTGTTTTCCAGGTGGCTGTAACAGCTAGCATTCCCACCAACAGTGTAAGAGGGTTACCTTTTCTCTGCATCCTCACCAACATCTGTTGTTTCTTGAGTTGTTAATTTTAGCCCTTCTGACTGTGTGAGGTGGTATCTCATTGTGGTTTTGATTTGTATTTCCCTGATGATGGGTGGTGTTGAGCATTTTTTCATGTGTCTGTTGGCCATTTGTATGTCTTCTTTGGAGAAATGTCTGTTCATGTCTTCTGCTTACTTCTTGACTGGATTATTTGTTTTTTGGATGTTGAGTTTGATAAGTTCTTCATAGATTTTGGATACTAGTCCTTTATCTGATAAGACATTTGCAAATAAAATAAAAAAATAAAAAAAAGTCATTGCTAAAAAATGGTAGCCATAGGGCGCCTGGATGGCTCAGATGGTTAAGCGTCTGCCTTCGGCTCAGGGCTCAGGTCATGATCCCAGTGTCCTGGGATCGAGTCCCGCATAGGGCTCCCTGCTCAACAGGGAGTCTGCTTCTCCCTCTCCCACTCCCCCTGCTCTTGCTTTCTCTCTCGTTGTCAAATAAATAAATAAAATCTTTAAAAAAAATGCTAGCCATTATCTGAGCTTTCGGTGAGTCGTAATCACTAATCACAGGTCACCATGACAAATATAAAAATAAAAAGTTTTAAATATTGTGAGAATTACTAAAATGTGTCAGATCCATGGGACTCAGAAATGTAAGGCCTCCTGGCCTCCAAAGCCAAGTGCTCAAGTGGCTTGCTTTATGTGGACTGCACACACCAGCTGGCTTTAGGAAGGAGGCTGTATAGAAATAACAAATCATTATGTTTTATACCTGAAACTCATAGGTCGATTGTACTTCAATTAAAAAAAATATTCTGAAAAAATTCTTTAGAACTAGAATGAGTAGTTCTCCAAAAGCCCAGCTACCTTGAATACATTGACATTACTAAAAGAGAATGTGCACATTTTTTCTTCTGAGTTATAATCTCTCTTGAGATTATAACTTTGCAATTCATGTGATATTACCAACAGTTTATAAGGTTCCAGTTATAGCTTAAAAATCAATTTGTATGTATAAAATTTGTATCATTTGATTACTTTGGAGTTTTTAAAATATTATAATAAGGACTTTTTTATTAAAAAAAGGTATTATTTGTATTTTGAGTTGACATGTTTTCCTGAAAAATTCCTTAATTATCATACTTATAAATGTTATTCAAATTTTCTTCCTTCAGTTTCACAATTACAATGTTACACTTTACTTTTTTTTCTCCTAAAGAGAATGAGAAGGAAAATAAAAGTCAACCTCTTAGAAAGTTGATACAATAAATATAATTCTATGTTACTGAATGATTTCCAGAAATGGTTGGAAGACAAGTGTTTTGGGATAATAATTTCTTTCCCCAAAACCTTTAGTTTGGGCCAGCAGTGCTGATGTCTCAGAGCTTCTGAAAACAATCACTTTTGGTAATAATTTACTTAGGGTCATTGCAGTTATATACTTGTTCCTGTGTATGTCTTATTATTTCTTGAAAGAAAATATTACAACATATTAATAAAAACTCACATCTATCTTAAATTAAGTACAAAAAATAAATAACAACAGAAACCAATGGATTTAGATCCATGACTGTTATGAAAGATTACAAAAGCCCTAGCCACCAATCATTTATTCAACGAATCATTCCAAAAATGTTTCTTGAGTTTCTAATATTTCTGTAACATTATTCTTGGCATTTGGTGGGGTAGGGGGAGAAGGATGTTGAGAAAAGACTCAGCATTCCTCAAATTTTTGGTCTAATTTTGGAAAGAAAATAAGCACGGATACATTTCATTAGTCCAAAAAATGGAATGAAATGAACAATGAATGGAATGGCAATGTGTTAACAACAATATATACAACAAATTCTCACTTTGAGCTTCCTATGTGCCAGACACAGCTGTGGGTTCTCAGGACATATCCGTTGCTCAGATAGACTAATCCCTGCCCTGTGGAACTTATATTGTAGGGAGGTAGATGATAAACAGTAGATGTATGAAAGCTATGAAAGGAGCATGTCATGGTGGCATGTTAAAAGGTGATAAGCCCTTCCTGAAAGAAATATAAATAAAGCAGTGGAACAAAAAAAAAGTGCTGGGAGAAGGATTGCCTTTTAAATATAGTGGACCGGATAGAACCAGTTACCTTTAAAGATTTTTATTTTATTTTTATTTTTGAGAGAGAGCGAGAGAGAGAGTGCAAGCCAGAGCGGGGGCAGAAGGAGAAAGAGAGAGTCCCAAGCAAGCAGCAGAGAGCCCAAGGCAGGGCTCCATCTCATGACCCTGAGATCATGACCTGAGCCGAAAATCAAGAGTTGGAGGTTTAACTGACTGAACCACCCAGATACACCCAAAGCAGTCACTTTTAGAGGATGCTTTGTTATGGGCTTCTGCAGGAAATGCGGTGAAGCAGGTAGAGTGGAAACTGTGTCAGGTTTTGATATGAGGTAGAGGAGACAGCTGTCTGGGATATGACCAGTAGGGAGTATTGTAAATCAGAGTCATTCTAATTTTTCCCTTGAATCTATAATAAAGAAACAATAAAGAATCTATAATAAACATAAGACAATATTTAATAAAATGTTGTTAAATAAAGGTTTTAAAGTTTAGTTTCTTGTAATAGGGTTCATGAAGGACAAACACAGTAAAGTAGAACTGCGTAAAGTTTTATTTAACACATTTCTTAAGTTACGCCCAGATCAGTCTGATCCTGGGAGGACTTGGGAGCCTCCGATATCTCTAGGAAATCATCACAATTGTGTTAGTTCAAGAATGTTGATGCTGCATAATCGGGACCCAGGGGTGAATTATGGCATATATGACAATACAACTACCCACTGAATCCCATTGTTAAACACATACATGTGCATTTAAGTGTAAGTTTTAGATGACAGAAAATGCAGATGGTTTTGAGGCATAGGACTGATGTTTCCTTTAAGTTGTTCAGCATTTGGTCTTCTCCACCGTAAAATAAAGACTACTGTTTTTATTATTTTCGGATAAGTGACTTGGCCAGGAGCAAAACTACTGATGTATTTGGAAGGGAAACTCATGTCAGTTTCAGAGTCGTCAAAGTACAGAATTCTCTTAATTCCTTTATTTACTCAAAAATTTTACTGAGGTACTTTGGGAGGATCAGACAGTTCAGCAGTGAATGAAGAAGGCAACCCCTGCTATCTGAGTTCTTTTTTCTAGCGTGGGAAGGTGAAAAAGAAATATCTGAATAATAACAAACTCGATAACCAAATAGATGCTAGGTAATAAGTCCTAAGCAGTATGAAGAAACTGAGAGTGATGGGCAGGTGCTGTATATTGAGCATTTATTTTGTGTAATGCACTGTTACAGTTGTTTCATATATACCATCTCATTTGAACATCAACATAACCTCATGCAGAAGGAATCATTATAATCCCCACTTTGGAAATTGAGGTGCGAATAAAGCAAAGATTATACAAAGATTGTCAGAGTCAGAAGAGACGCTGAACAAGGAGATTCTAAACCAAACTTCTTAATCAACTTGCTCTACTGCTTTCAGAGGAGGCCAGATTTGAGCCAAGATTTGATAATGTCAAGGTCAACAAACTATTGCCCATAGCCCAAATATAGTCAACTGTTCTGATAAATAATGTTTTATCAGAACATAGCCACACCTACTCATTTACTTATTGTCTATTTCTGCTTTTGAGTTTTAGTAACAGATTGAGTAGTTGTGACAAAGACCATATGACCAAATTTACTATTAAACCCTTTACAGAAAAATGACTGCCAGTCCCTGAACTAAAAGTAAAGGACGAAGCCATGTGATATATTGATAAATACTTTTCCAGGCAGAGGGAAAAGCAAGTGGAAAGGATCTGAAATGGGACTATAATTGGAATATCCAAAGGAGAATAATTGCTGGTATGGCTGAAGCCAAATGAATGAGGTGGACATTTTTGAGCTATCATATAAAAATAATTAGTTGTGAGATCACTAAGGGGTCTTAGTTCTGAAAATGACTCTGATTGATTCTGTTCAAGATGGGAAACCACTGAAAGATTTTCAGTATAGAAGTGACATGATTTGATGTAGTGGGTACTGTGACATGCTTCCCAGATCCCCCTCTGAGAGTGAAGATTATACTCCCTCAGGGGATGAAAATGTTGCCAGCAGAAAACATGCAACCATCAGTCCTCTCCTAGAATTAAGTTAAGGATTAGAGCTGCCCTTGCCAAGGCATGCCTCACTCTTGAAGCAGGCTGCGATAATGAGTGGTTGGTGTGAGAATATAAAGTCTCATTCTTACTGCTCAAACTTTAGACAACTATGGAAGGACAGCAATTTCAGCATCCCCACGGGATTATCTGAGGCCTTCACTAAGACGGCACTGAAGCTCACGTTTTCCCTCTGCCCAGTCCTGCTTCCTTTGGCACAGCTGTGATGCCGAGGGCACTTTCTAATAAATCTCCCTTATTCTCATCTCTGTAGCAGAGTCTGCTTCTCTGGGAACCTGACCAGCATTATCTGACTTGTTTGTGGCAAACATTACTTGATGCAAAGATTATCATAGGTGGGTAATTGTGGAAGCAAGAAGGATGAATAGAAAAATGTCACAGTAGTTAATACAAGATAAGATGCTATTTAGATCAAAAGATGTGGCAAGAGGCTTAGTGTCTGAATTTATTTTGATGGTTGTTCCAAGAGGACTTGGAGGTAAATTAGAGGTGAGATATGAGAGAGAAAAAGAAGTCCAGGGTGATCACAAGATGTTTAACCCAAGCAACTGACAGATAATAAGAATTTTTGTGTGGGGTATGCTAGATAGAGGAGGTAAATCAGGAATTGGCATTTTGTACATGCATTAGACCCTAATGATTAGGGTATTATTGTAACTGCCATAACTCATTTCTTAACAATCTCATGACTCAATACGGGAAATATTTCTTTCTGACTCACATATAACCCAGCATAGATGTTCAGATTGGACAATTCTTCTGGACACTTTTCCCTTAAGTGTTGACTAAGATTTGAACCACCTCTATCTTGTAGTTTTACCATCCTGTGGCTTGAAGATTACCTCGTTCTCTACCAGCAGATAAAGTTGGAAATCAAAATCTATACCTACTCCCAGCCTGTTAGAGAACCACAGTGCTCCCGCCTAGATTCAACCACCCCGACATAGTGACAGAAATACATCTAGAAATGAGGTGAAGAGAGGGATATGGGAAATGCCGTCCCTGACTGAGCAGCTTTCTCACCAGTAAGTAAAATCACGAAACTTTGATAATCACCAAGTCATTTCTGATGCATCTATGTAAAGTCTGAGATGCCTACACATCCAGGTGGAAATGCAAAAATCCAAGTGACTATCTATAGGTCTGGAATTCAGGAGAAATGTCTGGGATGAAGAAATGAATTGGGGAGTCTTCTGCATGGCATTTAAAGCCATGAGATGGCATGGAGCTTCCAAAGTGTTGGGTGTAGGGTAAAAAGAGGAGACAATCAAGTCCTGAATTCTGGGTCATTTCAGTGTTTGCAGGTTGAACTGATGAAGACAAACAGCAAAGACTGAAAGGAGATGTTAATGAGGGGGAGGCTGAAGTAATTAACTGTATCACATGTTAAATGGAGTAAGGTGGATTCAGAGACTTGATTGTTAAATCTGCTATGTGACCTTAATAAGGGTAGTTTTGTGGAGCAATGCATCAGATACCTGTTTAGATAAGTTTAAGAGAGAATGGACAGATATGAAATGGAGGCAGCAAATATAGCAAGTGTTTTTAGAAGATGTATACAATAGTCCCACTTTCTCTGCCATTTTACTTTCCATCCTTTATTTACCCATGGTCAACCATGGTCTGAAAGCAGACAATGCTCCTCCCGACTTATTGCAGAAGATCAATAGTAGCCTATGCTATGTCAGAGTGCCTATGTCACTCACCTCACTTCATCTCATCACACAGGCATTTTATCATCTCACATCATCCCAAGAAAAAGAAGAGTGGACAGTACAATAAACTATTTTGATAGGTCACATTCACAGTAACTTTTATTACGGTATATTGTTATGATTTATTTTATTACTAGTTAATCCTTACAGTGCTAATTTATAAATCAAACTTTATCATAGGTATGCATGTATAGGAAATACCTAGTATATATAGGGTCTGATACTATCCATGATTTCAGGCATCCCCTGGAGGTCTTGGAACATATCCCCTACAGATAAGGGGGACTACAGATAAGGGCACAAGAGTCTTCTTCTTTTTTTTTTTTTAGATTTTTAAAATTTATTTGACAGAGACAGAGAGAGAGAGAGAGAGAGCACAAGCAGGGGGAATGGCAGGCTGGGGAAGAGGGAGAAGCAGGTTCCCCACTGAACAGGGACCCCGATGTGGGGCTCGATCCCAGGACCCTGAGATCATGACCTGAGCTGAAGGCAGACGCTTAACTGACTGAGCCACCCAGGTGCCCAAACACAACAGTCCTCTTATGAGTCAGGTCCTATAATCAATGTCTAAAATACTTAGAAAAAAATACACATTGAAATGCTTGACATTACTTCAGTGGACTAACTCATTAAATTATGGGTGATACATTACTTTAGCAACATCACTACACTGGACCTTAAAAGAAAAAAAATAAAGATATGGTATTATATGCATTTTTATTTTTATATCCCACCTCCTATTTCTACCTGCTTTAGCATCATCCTTGGCTTTTGGGTTTTTTTTGTGTGTGTGTATGTGTGTTTGAACAATTTTTTTTTTTAAGATTTTATTTATTTGAGAGAGAGAGAGAGTGAACAAGAGAGCAGGAGCAGAGTGTGGGGAGGGGAGGCAGAAGCAGACTCCCCATTTAGCAGGGATCCCAACGCAGGCCTAGATCTAGAGACTCCAGGATCATGACCTGAGCCGGAAGGCAGACGCTTAACCAACTGAGCCACCCAGGAGCCCCTTGAGCAAGTTTCTGAACACACTATACTGCTCTGATGTCTTTCCACCACAAATTATCCAGACTTAGAAGAAGAAGCATCTCATTTCTACACAGTTCAACATTAAAATATTTTGACAGGAATTTTTACTAAGATAGTAAGAGAAAAACAACAGAAAAATACAAAAAATGTATAGAAACAACTCTATTTCCAGAGTTCAATTCCATAGCTGAAATGTAGTTCAATTCTGATCTAGCTAGCACAGAGCTTGGTGGAAAAACACTATTCTTTTTTTCTCTTCTGAATTCCATGTAGTCTGAATTCAGGGGAAAAACAATTGGCTCCCCTTTCCTCTCAAGATGCCCAGAATAACTGTGATCCAAACTGAGTGACCCAGAGAGTTAGAAAAGAGATAGAGAAACATCTGTAGACTTAGGAAAATGCTGATCCTGTGCTTGGGAGTAAAACCCAACAGCTGGTCATAGAATACAGTAGATTTTATATATATATTTTGTGCCATTGTGCCATTGCTAGTTTAGATGACAGTGTATAGTCATAAATTTGTATCTATCAGTTTAGACGACTATGTTTGTTGTTTCTTAGAAGGGCAAGAACTAGCAATGGCAAAACTCATGGGTTTTATTGAGACTTTTCTCACGTAAAAAGTCAAAATACCTTAATAGAGAGTAACAGGAGTCTTTGCCTTAAAAGTGAGACTTGACTTTCTCCACTAGGATTCTGAGTCAGGTTCACAGCTCTGAAGAGACTAGCAGAAAAAGAGAAAGAGAAATTGTATGGCAGTGATAAGTCTCATAAACTGGAGAGTAGAAGAAAGACATCAGGAAGATATAACTAAGAAAGTACCACTAGTATGAAATAGATTTGTTCAGTGCTTTCTAGAAATTTCAGGTTTTTTCTAACCCAAATTTCTTTATCTCACCCCCCTTTTTTTTAAGATCTTATTTATTTATTTGACACAGAGAGAGATAGCGAGAGCAGGAACACAAGCAGGGGGAGTGGGAGAAGGAGAACAGGCTTCCCGCCGAGCAGGGAGCCCGATACGGGTCTTGATCCCAGGACCCTGGGATCATGACCTGAGCCGAAGGCAGATGCTTAACGACTGAGCCACACAGGTGCCCCTCTTTGTCTCCCTTTCATCACAATATTTTGCTTTCCCTTACCCAAGACAGTTACTGTAGTTTATTTTAAAATCAGGAATATACATGGCTGCTTTTAAATAATTCTTTGTAAAGGGCTTGGTCTAAGTGAAAATCATTGGATTTAGGAAAGAATAAAGACACAAATTGACAGTGAAGGGAACGTTTTTATTCTTGCTTCATTTCATTACAGGTCACGTAGACAATTGAAATAGAGTAGGGAAAAAGATATTCAGGAACAAATAACCCCCTACACTTGAAAACAGGAGCTTCTGAAAGAGAAAAGCGTTTTTAGATGGAAAGTATACCTGGCACCATTTCTTTGATAGACTGTGACAATGTGAACTCTTGGGTAAAAATTATGGCAGAAGAATCTTGGCTCATTAGCACTCAGTCTAGATGAAGTGTCAATATGATGATTACTAGAGATTTTTCTGAAACAGGGCTTATTTGAACTAGATGAAGAAGGAATTGCAACAAATTGAAAGTGGCATGGATTTTTATGTTGTAAATCCTTGTGCTTTTCAATTGCTTGAATGCAAGGATGATATCCTTGTGACACTTCTTTATTGCCCTTTATTCTCTCTTTTATTTGCTAACATTTCAGGCTAACTTCTCTGCACTCTGAATGATTAAAACACAGATTTATACTCGCTTCATTTCTTTCAATATTATTACAAGTGCTTACGGACAAAATTATTTATGATAGACGGTGGATATTGTGATTAGATTTCCAAAGACGCATGATCCTGTGTATGTTGGCTATACCATTTGTCCTTTTGGCATATTTTTTTTTTAAATGGATAATTAAAAACAATTCTTTCCTTACATGTGATTTTTATCTGGATGACTCCTGACATCAACAACAGTAGGGACTGGGTTTCAAAATGGCTCGAAATTCAAAGCAGCAGAGTTGAATCGGGGGGTTTGGATTTTAAAATGAACTTACTGAGATTTCCTAATTGAAAGCACATTTAGAAGGCAGTCCTATGAATGGAAGGTAGCTGGTAACAGCAAGTGTTCTGCTCAAAAACCTCATTCACACAGCAGCATTCTGAAGAAAATGGAATTTGTAACTGCAGATTTTCTGAAATAAAATCACATCCAAACAGCAGGATTTCTAAACAGAAGGTGCCTTGTAACTATGTTCTAAAATTAAACCTCATTTTAAACTGCATTCATTCTAAATGGAAAATGTACTGTAGTTGTTTTCTACATTAAAGTCAAATTCAAATCATTGTTATCCTAAGAGCTAAGTAGCTTAAATAACTTCTGCCACATAATGAAGATTAGTATGTACTTCATATTAGGTTTGCAGAGTAATTTTAGGGAAAATATTTTCCTTTTGCACTTGTTTCACATAGAATATGATTTGATGAAGATTGCTCATCAGTAAGATGTGAGCCTTGTTTCAAGTTTCAAACCGGTATAAGACTTAACAATATGTGACATGTTATTGATCAGCGTACTTCTCAGAGAAGGAAACCATTTTAGGGACTCACTGTCTTTAAGTTATAGAGGGTGCTCACAAGATAGAAATAATATCAAATATATATACTTTGTGGAAAAAAAAGAAGCCAGGCTTTCTAGAATATGCGCAACAAAAATGATGGCATATTAATGAATTTCTCAACAGGATTAGGAGTCAGAAGGAATATGAAAGCTATTGTAGCATGATAAGTCTTCCTTACAGAGGTATAAAGCCAATTTACAAATGCACCAGCCCAGTCCTAGTTACAGACCCTAATATGTCCCTTAATGGGAAATAGAATACTAATTAATTAAGCAAAACTAAAGTCTTTTATTCACTTGCTTGTACTTACAAGCAAATAATAAAGCCAATAATGTATTTGAATGCTACTATTAATATATTACATATATATAAAAATAAACATATAGCTTTTTCATACACTGTCACATTAGCTCAAAATCCAAGAAAGATATCCTACTCACCAGCTGCAATTTTGTCTTTCAAAGTGTCTTTAATCTGGGTGTCTGAATAAAGTGGATAAAAAAGATTTCCCAGTGCTGAGTGTTGTATGTTTTGTACTTTTCCCCTAAAGCTGATGCTACTCAACATGTTCATTATCTATCTGCAAAGTGTGTATTGAGGATTCTAATTGATCACCAGTGACTCTTTTGCATTTTTTCTACATAGAATTACTGGCCTCTGACTCGTCACAACAGCTGCTATGAGCAGCACCTGGTGTGTCTTCAGATGTGGCTATTTATGCTTGTGTTCTGTCTAAAATGAGACTGGAAAAGAAACAAACAAACAAACAAACAAATCATCTTTATCTTTCTTGAGTTCTAAGGACTTCCCTAGTTCTTCCCCTGAGCCTGCTAGTGTGGCCACTGTAATTAATCACCAGAGAACTATAACTAAGCTTAAGTGTAAACCTCTTCAAAGGATGCTTCTGACTCCTTATGTACGTCTTAGCACTTCAAAACACCAGAGATACACTGTGTAAGCATTTTATTATACATTATTTAAGTATATTTTTTTTCACGGAAATTGAACAATGTGTTAAGATGAGCATTGTTTTGATATTATTACTTGTATTAAGATGTGTATTTGCTTTTTCTAAAAGGAATCAAGGAACATTTTATATTAAACGGGAAATTCCATTGAGAAAGGCTGAAATGGAAAATATTTGAAGCACTCAAATAATTGTTTTAAAATATGTGGTTCATATATTTGTACTAGTTTTTAGAAAATAAGGTAAAAATAATGAATTCTTTTTATTTTTTGAAAGCTGGGCACAAAACATACACCGTTATTTTCTGGAAAAAAAACATTTTCTATAACTAAATGAAAGTTGGTGCTTATCAAAGGACTAGTAATATAAATGACACTGAGTTGTAGACTGAATTTTGAGGGAAAAGATTGAAACTGTATATTTCATTTGACCATATTTTCAGTAATTATGTCCTTGGATCATGAAGTTACAAGGAATTTCTCCACAGTTCATTCTATTTTGTAAATGTCCTATTTTAGTAATTTGTGGCATTCCTGTTGCCCATCAGTCCTGATATTATCAAGTAATTTTCTTTGCAATTTTCACCTATATATATTTATATGTGAGAAGATGCACATATTTTTGTGTATGATTCAATGAGTTTTGTCTAATGTATATTCCAATGTAATCACCACTGAAAACAAAATATTATATACTTCCAGTGCTCCTCAAAGTTCCAAGTTAATCCTGATTGCCACACCAGGGAACTACTAATGTAGTTTCTATCACTATACCTTGGTTTTCCCTGTTTTGGGATTCATGTGGAATCTTACATGCATGCACTCATTTTGTTTCTTTCATTAAACATGATTTTGAGATCCATCCATGTTGTTGCATTAATAATTAGTTGGCACCTTGTATTGCTGTGCAGTGGTACATTAGATGAAGAGACCATGATTGATTTCATTAATTTTTTCTTTAGTAGGCATTTGTTTTCTATGCAGTTACTGACTATTATGTCATAATAGTCATCTGCCATGTGTTATCTTATAGACAGGTCTATTTTTTTCTTTCTCTGTTAAATATTATGTGATTGTAGTTATTTATAGACATTTCATATTGAGGAACTGTTATATTTGTTCTAGTTTGCTCCAGGTTCTCAATTTTCTTAATCATAAATGTATGCTGAATTTTGTCGAGTGCTCTTTCTGTTCTATTAAGGTTATTATATTTCTCCTTTATTTTAATGTGGTAAACTATATTAATACATTTATTTTTATGACAGATATATGATGTAGTTCATATAGCATATAATTCACTCATTTAAAGTATACAATTGAATAGTTTTAGTAAATGCATCATCACTAAAATTAGAACACCAAAAAGGAACCTCAGATCCATTAACATTCATTCTCTATTGCCCCCCAACCACCTCAGCCCTAATCTCCTTTGTGTCTCAGTAGATTTGCCTTTTACAGATATTTCATGTAAACAGAATCACACAATGCATGGTGTTTTATGTTTGGTTTCTTCCCCTTAGCAGGTGGTCAAGGTTCATCTGAGTTGCAAAATATATGCAGACTCCTATTTCTTTTTACAGACAAATACTATTGAGTTGTATGAATATACCACGTTTATTTATTCATTCATCAGTTGATGGACATTTGAATTCTGTGTGTTGCCTATTATGAGCACAGGTGTCCCCACTCTGAAAGTAGAGCATTCCTGGAAAAATTTTTGTAAGCCAAAATGGTGTAAAGTGAAGAGGATCCCCTGCTTTCCAAAAGTTTGTGTGACACAGTGTCACTTTTATGAAAGACCTACACCAGTATGCTAACGGTGTTTTTGTTTTTGTTTTTTTTTTGTAAAAACAAAGTTCCCCTTTGGATCTCTTTTGGTTAGTAAAAAACAGGTACTGATGTAAGTCTTTTGTAAAAGTGACGTGGTGCAATATGAGCTTTCGGAAAGTGAAGGATACCTGCAATGCTGCCATGAGTATTTACATGCAGACTTTTGTGTTTCCTTTCCTTTCAGGTGTACATTTAGGAGTAGACTAGTTATCATATTATAAGTCTATGTTTAACCATTGGAAGAACTGCCAGACTCTTTTCCAATGCAGCTGCACCGCTTTACATTTGTTTTTAAAAATAGGTTTTCTTATTATTTAGGTATGGCAAGGCCAACAGATCAGGAGATGATTGCCATTGAAAAAATAGTTTGTTATATTCACGGATCCTAAGATGCAGGGCATGCCACATCATGGAGCCACATGAGGAAGCACCAGAATTGGACAGAAGCCAGAGAGAAGTGAGGAGAACATGTGTGCAAGAGCCTTTTTGTAGTTTCCATGAGAAGGGACAAGTGGAGCAGGGTAAGCCGGTTTAGGATTGGGTAGTAAAGAATTTCAGTGGACTCTGGGGCATAGGGATATCCTTCATTTCCTGGTACCTGGTGCTCAGGTAGTTAGGTCAGGTGAACAGAGGGCCACCAAATAGTTTAAGGGTCAGGTGAAGCAGGTAGTTGGGAATATGGGCTCTGAATTTGTTGACTTGTTTATGAAAGACAGACTCCTATGGAAATTATTTGCTATCTCTAGAAATTAGCTAACCCTGGAAGGAGCAGTTCCTCCAGGGTCAGCAAGACCCAAGATGTTGAAACATCAGGATATAAAAAAATAAACATCATGAATAATACAACATTAGCACCAGCAATGAAAGAAGGTTCAAATCACTCCTCAGGTTCACCAACAATTGTTTTATTTATTTGTTTTTTTATTATTATAGCCATCCTAAAAGGCATAAAATGGGATCTCATTGTAGTTTTGATTTCTAATTCTTTGATGACTAATGATTTTGAGCATTTTTTACGTGTGTATTATTTGTATGTCTTCTTTGAACAAACGTCAATGCAGATGCCTTGTACATTTTTGATTGGTTATTTGTGTTTTTATTGTTGAGTTGTATATATTCTGTATTTATTCTCTACTCAAATTACAGATTCAGGATTTGTAAATATTTCCTACCATTTTATAAGTCGTCTTTTCAAAGGTATCTTTTGAAACCCAGAAGTTTTTTACTTTTGATAAAGTCCAATTTATTATTTCTTTGATTGCTTGTACTTTTGGAATCATATCTAAGAAGCCATTGCCTAATCTTAGATAATGAAATTCTACATCTATCTTAAAAAAATTTACATGTTTTCCTTTAACATTTCTATAGATTTGGCTCTTACATTTCAGTCTTTAATCCTTTTTGTTTTAATTTTTTTATACATTATAAGTCAGGCATTCAAATTCTTTCTTTTGAATGTGGATACCCAGTTGTCTCTTCTTTTCTGATATACTTACTTACAAATATTTACGTGTCTGTGAACACTGCTTTAGCTACATTCCTTAAATTTCGGTATGTTTTCATTTTCATTAATTTGAAAGTATTTTCAAATTTCCCTTGTGATTTCTTATTTGATCCATTTGGAATTTAAAAGTGTGTTAATTCCCACATATTTCTGAGTTTATTCAATTTTATTCTGTTGTTGGTTTTTAATTTTACTTCATTATGGTCAGCGAGAATATTTTGTTTGTTACCAATTTGCTTACATTTATTGAGACTTATTTTATGGCCTAACATATGATCAATCCTGGAGAATGGTCCATTGACCCTTAGGAAGAGTGTGCATCCTGCTGTTGTTGGTAGAGTACAGATGTCTAATTGGTTTTTAGAGGTCTAGAGGTCTAATTGGTTTATAGTATAGTTCAAATTTTCTATTCTCTTGTTGATCTTCTTTTTAGTTGCCTTATCCATTACTGAAACATGGGTATTGTCTCCAACTCTTTTGTTTGAGTTATTTATGTCTCCTTTCAATTTTGTCAGATTTTGTTTCATGTATATTTGGGCTTTGTTATATGCATATATGTGAATAATTGCTGTGCTGTGTGTGTGTGTGATCCTTTTTATCATTATAAAATGTCTTCTTTTTGTCTAGTAACAATCATGTCTTAAAATCTACTTTATCTGATATTCTAGTGGCCACACCAGTTTTTATGGTTGCTTTTTGCCCAACATATCTTTTTCTATCCTTTCACTTTCAACCTAATCATACTTGTTAATCTAAAGTGTGTTATCTGTAGATGATATATCATTGGATTGTTTTCTGTCATTTTTACCCACTCTTTTGTTTGCATTATTTAACTCATTCACATTTACTATTATTAGCAAAATAGTTGGATTTAAATCTGTCATTTTACTCTTTTTTCTAAATGCCTTGAGTTTTTTCTATTTTTGCTATTCCTTTTCTAGTGCTTTAGTGGTTTTTTTTGCACTAAGTAAATATTTTCTATGTTCTATTTAATTTCTTTAATAATTTTCACTATTTTTAAAATTATTTTCTTATTGCCTGCTCTAAGGCTAAATATACACATATTACCAGAATCTATTTCAGATTTACACTACCTTAATTCCAGGTATATGTAGAAACATTACTCTTTATACCTCTACTTATCTTTCCTTCTATGTGCTATTTTTATACATATTACATTTTAAGTTATAAAATGAACAATATAACTATTACTTTATGTATCATGTCAATAAAGAAACTGGGAGAAGAAAGAAAAACAAGTGAATATTTATACAGTGTGTTATATTAACCTGCTTTACCATTTTTGTTCTTGTGAATTCAAATTAACATTTGGTGTCATTTTCCTACTCAAATACATCATTGTTTCCACCCATCTCTCTTCTGTGGTTGTCAAATACATTACATTTTTATATAGTATAGTCCTAACAATCCAATAATACACTTATTGTTTATGAAATTGTTTTTTTATATCAATTAAGAGAAGAATGAAGAAGAAATATGCATTTATAGTCTCCTTTATAATTACATAATTGCCTTTGCTGGAGCTTTTTGTTTTATCCTGTAGATTGAAATTACTTTCTGGGATCACTTGCTTTTAGCTCTAAGAAATTTAATATTTCTTGTAAGGCAGATTTAACAGCAACAAATTCTCTCTGTGTTACTGTTGTTGCTTTCTTAATATAAAAATTATTTATTTCCATTTATGAATAATATTTTTGCTGGATGCAAATTCTTGGTTGATTTAAATTTTTCTTGATGCATTTTGAGTATGTCATGTCAACTGTCATCTGTTCTCCATGGTTTCTGGTAAGAAGTCAGCTGTTAGGGCACCTGGGTGGCTCAGTCTTTAAGCATCTGCCTTGAGCTCAGGTCATGATCCCAGGGTCCTGGAATCGAGCCCCGCATTGGGCTCCTTGCTCAGTGGGAAGCCTGCTTCTCCCTCTCCCACTCCCCCTGCTTGTGTTCCCTCTCTCACAGTGTCTCTCTCTGTCAAATAAATAAATAAAATCTTTAAAAAAAAGAAGTCAGCTGTTACTCTCCTTATATTTTACTTATACATGATGAATCCTGCTTCTCATGTGCTTTCCAAATTTTTCCTTTGTCTTTGTCTTTCAGGATTTTTACTATGATGTATCTAGATATGCATCACTTTATTTTTATCCTACTCAGTTTACTGGGCTTCTTGGATATGTAGATTAATGTTTTTCATCAAACTTGAAAAGTTTTCCATTATTATTTCTTTGAATGTTTTTTTCTTTTTTTTTGTTCTTTTGTTCCCATCTGGGACTCCCATTATGTGTACTTTGGTGTTCTTAAAGGTGTGTAACATCTTTCTGGGCTTTATTTATTTTATTTTACTTAATTTTTTTCAATTTTTTTCTCTTCTTTGGAATGCATATTCTCTAATTTATTTGTTTAAAAATTTACTGATTCTTCTGCTAAGTCAAATTTACTATTGTGAAAATCTAGTGAATTTTTATATCAGCTATTGTTCTTTACAACTTCAGAATTTACATGTGGTTCTTTTTAAAATAATTTCTATCTCCTTGTTGATATTCTCTATTTGATGAAACATCATCATACCGTTCTTCATTCTTTTATGTAGATTTTCTTTAGTTCCTTGAACTTACTCATAATTGTTGCTTTGTAGTCTTAGTCTGTTAAACCCACCATCTGGGCACTATCATGGGCAGTTTCTATTATTTTCTTTTTTTTCTTCTTGTGTATGTGTCATACCTTATCGTTTTTTTTTTTTACACATTTTGTAATTTTGTGTTGAAACTGGACATTTTGTGCCATATATTATAGTAACAACCCTGTATACTGATCCTTCTTCCAGGCCTTGATTTGGTTCTTGTCTGCTGGTTGCTATCTTCTTTGGACTATTTTAGTTAAATCTATCACACACACACACACACACACACACACACACACACACACACACACACCATCATATAAAGCTTTTGATATCTCTCCTTTAAGGGTACAGCGTTATACATGCATGCAGTCATGCTAGGGTGGCATTGATTGTAGCAGGCACCTTTTTGAGGATCTGCAAGATTTGTTTCAATCCCAGGAGGACTCTTTCTAGCTGTCTCTTTACCTATTTCTCTCTGGTAAACTAGCTGGCCTATGGTTTTGTTTCCTAGTTTCATATAGCCAGTAGCATTTCTGTAATTGTTTACTACCAAAGTTTCCATAATTTTTTTTTCAGTTTCCATTATTCTTAAGAGCATCCTAAGGCATGCAATTCTCCACACACATTTTTAAGTAAATTCATTTTATTTGTGGAGAATGTCAGAATTCTTTGTTCTTATGGACTTCCTCTCACCCTAGGCAAAATCTCTGAATAACTATTCTGGAGCTAGGGACAGTTATATAACACCCCTGCTTTACAAGCACAGTGACTGTAGCCTTTGGTCTTCTAGTCTGGCCTCTATTGCTATGGAACCTCTGCTCTAGAAGTGAACTGAAGCAAGAGTTACTGAAGCTACAGTATTCACAGCCTAATAAATGAGGAGATATGCTTCCATGTATGAGTGAGGACTGGGAGGATGGTTGGGGCCCTCAAACTCTCTAAATCACTCTTATCATGAATTTTGTTTCTGCAACTTAAAGCTAGAGGAGATAAGAGGAGATAAGAAATGTCTATCTTTCCCTTTGAGATATCATATCCCTTGACTAGGGGCTGGGAGGAGGAGGGAGTCTTGTCTACTTGGCTACACACTCCCATGGAGTTTGTGGCATTGAACTGAGTGAGAGAGAGGGAAGAACAGATTTGGCTCAAGTGCCAGAAACATTTGTAGTTCTTGCTGGTGATAGATTTTCATGAGTCAATGTTTCTTTCTTTCTTTTTTTTTTTTAACTCTTTATTTATTTATTTTTATTTTGTTATGTTAATCACCATACATTACATCATTAGTTTTTTTTTTTAAGATTTTATTTATTTATTTGAAAGAGAGAGACACAACAAGAGAGGGAACACAAGCAGGTGGAGTGGGAAAGGGAGAAGCAGGCTTCCCGTGGAGTGGGGAACCTAATGCAGGGCTTGATCCCAGGACCCTGGGACCATGACCTAAGCTGAAGGCAGATGCCCAACAACTGAGCCACCCAGGCACCCCACATCATTAGTTTTTGATGTATGTTCCATGATTCATTGTTTGTGTATAATACACAGTGCTCCATTCAGTATGTGCCCTCTTTAATACCCATCACCAGGTTAACCCCTCCCCCCACCCCCTCCCTTCTAGCACCCTCAGTTTGTTTTTCAGAGTCCGTAGTCTCTCATGGTTTGTCTTCCCCACCGATTTCCCCCCTTCATTTTTCCCTCCCTACTATCTTCTTCTTCTTCTTCTTCTTCTTCTTCTTCTTCTTCTTCTTCTTCTTCTTCTTTAACATATAATGTATTATTTGTTTCAGAGGTACAGGTCTGTGATTCAACAGTCTTACACAATTCACAGCGTTCACCATAGCACATACCCTCCCCAATGTCTATCACACAGCCACCCCATCCATCCCATCCCCCACTACTCCAGCAACCCTCAGCTTGTTTCCTGAGATTAAGAATTCCTCATATCAGTGAGATCATATAATACATGTCTTTCTCTGATTGAGTCAATATTTCTTACTTAGCTATATGCTATATGACCTTGGTACAATTTTAGAGACTTAAACTGATTGTTTTAAAAGTAATTTTCACCAGTTTTGGTTATTTCTCTAGGGAATTGGTCTGTAGAGGTCCTCACATGCCATTCTGGAAGTGGAATTCTACATGTATTTATTTTTGAATGTAAAAATCAAACTTCTATTGATGGAATAAACCCATTTGGTCAAAATATTATAATATTTATATATTTCTGTATTCAACTTGCTAAAAAACATTGCAGAATTTTGTATTTTTGTTTAGGAATAATATCAGTCTATGAATTTCTTCCTTTGTAATGGATTTGTCAATTTTGAGCATTAGGATTAGACAGCTTCACAAATTGAGATGAAAACTGTTCTTTTCTCCTTTATTTTCTGAAAGATTTTGTGAAAAAACAAGGATTCCTAAGAGGTAGGATAGACTTTATGTTGAGGCCACAGGAGTCTGAATTTTCCTTTTTGACATGTTTTTAAATTGCAGATTCATTTTTTGGAATATATATACAATTACTTAGATTTCTTTTTGCCAATTATGGTATGTGTTTTCTTCAAATGATTTTTCCATTTCATTGAAATTGCCATATTTATTGGCATAAAAATATTTATAATATCTCCTTTATATGCTAAAGCTCCTCTAGGATTTGCAGTGGTGCATTTTTTTATTTCTGATACTGATAATATATTTTCTTTCTTTTCATATTATTTATGAGTTTGATAATTTTATTTGCTTAAGAACAAATTCTGGCTTCTTTGATTTTTCCTCTGATTTGTTTTCTATTGTGTTGAGCTCCCCTTTTATCTTTTTAAAATTTCTTTCCTTTGCTTACTTTTTTTTCTAATTTGCTTTTCTTTATACAGGCTTTTTAAGTTGAAATGTAGATCATTGAATTTAACCATTTTATATTTTGCAATATTGGTGTTTCAAGCTATAAATTTCTTTTAATCACTACTTTAGCTGAATTTCACACAGATTGCTATGTTGGATTTTCATAATATTTAGTTTGATTAAAAAAATTTCCTTGTAATTTTTTCTTGATCCAGATTTAGAAGTGTGTTGCTTAATCTTTGCTTGAAAGTTTTTCAGATACTTTATTGCTACTGCTTTTTAATTAAGATATATTGTGTTTGGAGATCCTGCTATATATTTATTTCCATTATTAAAATATATTAAAACTTGTTTATACATAAGATATAGTGACTATTCCACATGCACTTGAGAAGAAGGTGTATTCTGTATTTGTTTCGTGTAATGTTCGTTGTTAGTTACCTTGGGTTGGTTGATATTGTTTGTCATCTGTATCCTCACTTTTTAAATTTGTCTTCTTATTCTCACTTATAGCTGTGAGGGTGTTAATGGAACTCAAATGTTATAGATTTACCCTTTTTCTCTTTTATTTCTGTTAATTTTTGCATTATGCATATTGAATCTTTGTCATTAGTAATTACACAATTAGGATAGTTAAGTCTTCCTGAGCAATTAACCATTATTATTATTAAAAAAAAAAAAGCAAAAAAATCCCACACCTTTTTTCTGACAGGGCTCCTTATCTTGAAGTCTCTTTTCTAACATATCAATATTGCTACCCTATCATTCTTATGCTTAACTCTTTCATTTTACATCTTCTTTAAATCTGTGTGGTCTGTATTTAACACATATCTCTTGTAAACAGCATTTAGTTGAGTCTCACTTTATATACAATCTGCTGATTTATTTTTTCATTTTAATGGAGTGTTTTAACTATTTACATTTAAAGTAATGGTTAATATGGTTGGGATTAAATTTAATTTCCTTTTTCTCTATGTAATAGTATAATTTCATTTATATCCCTTCTATATTTTGTGCTATAATTGTCATGTATTTTCCTTCTACAGATGTTATAAATCCCTGATATCTTGTTATTATTTTTCCTTCAAACAGAAAAATTTGCTTTCCTTTCAACCTAGGGTTATGAAAGGATCTGCCTGGGATTTGCTTCCCTTTTCCATGTCCTCTAAACTTTCTGAAGTCATTAAGCTGAGGAAATTATAAGCTCATTTAATTGGTTTCCCATCTCTTACAGATTATGGCACTTCCCTTTCTGATATACAATGGCTCGATAGTCATTATGCCATATATTTTATTTATGAATCATATTTTATCCAGTGTTTTAGATGGCTGAGGCAGGAAGAGAAATCTAATTCCTTATACTTCATCTTGGTAAGAGATGAAGACTTCCCTCTTGCTCCTGAAAGATATATTTGCAAGATATATAATTCTAGGTTGACAGGTTTGTATTTTATTGTATTTTTCCATTGAGTACTTTACTAAGATGTTCCATTTTTTCTGAGTCTGTTGTTTCTGATTAGAAATGCACTGTCTTGCTTATTGTTTTTTCATTTTGTGTAATGTACTCAGTTTTTCTTTCTGTATTTAATATTTTTATTACCTTTGGTTTTAGCAATTTGACTATGATTTGCTGAAAGTGATATTCTTTATACTTATTCTGCTAGTAGAATAAGATTAGATTAGTGGGTTGCAATTTTTCATCAAATTTGAAAAGATTCATTTAATATTTTATCAAGTATTTTTCCTGCATCATCATCTCATATCTATCTACTACTTTAATTATGTTAGACTGTTAGATTTTTTCACAACTCACAGAGATTCTATTCATTATATTTCAATCTCTTTTTCCTCTGTTCTTAAGTTTAAACATTTCTATTGATTGGTCTTATTTTGTGTTTCTTCTTCTGTCAATCCCTTCCTATGATTTTTTTCTTATCTCAGATTTTCAATTTGATTCTCTTTTTACAGTTTCCAAATCTCTTTTGAAATTCATCTCTTAACATATTTATTTGATGGTAATTTTAAGATCTTTATCATAAATATTTAAAAATTCTTTATTGGTGATTATACTATTTATATATGTATCTATTTATATTGTCTTATTTGCTTCTATCCAGGGATCACCTTCTGATTTTCTTTCTCTTGTCAGACAACTTAAGAGCTAGGATAAGAGAGTGATTGGTTTGACTCAGCTGGATAATTAGATGTTGTACAGTTTTGGAGTGAACTTATGATTTAGTTCTGCTATGGGTTAGGCATAAGGAGTCTAAGATGATCTCTGCTTCCAACCCATTTTCAACTTTCTGCACCACCAAAAGACTTATAATATCATTAACACTGGAAATGTAATTTAGTAGTAATTACACCTTGGGTTAGACCCAGCTCACTTCTGTCTTAAGATATGTTAACTCTGAGTTTGGGCTTCTCTCTCAGGGAGAGAATACCTTATACATTCTTAAAACTTACAGCTGCACTACTTTGAAACCTTGAAAACTCAAGACTTTTTTTTTTTTTCAAGATGGGTGACTGGGAGACTAGAGAACATGAAATCATGAAGCCATGGAATTTCAAGACACTGAGACTGAAATTCCAGGACCAGGGCCACTTAGGATGGCAGCATTTTGAAAACACAAAACATCAAAACCATGAAATGGCTAGACTTAAATAATTGTAAAATTACAAGATTGTGCAGTCCTACTTCCAACCTTTGCTGACTCGGCAAAACTCTCTTTGTCCTGGATCTCCTTCAGATTTAAATCTGACATGCCAGCCCATAACTTCATCAGAAGATTGCCTAGTTTTTCCATGTCTGAATCATTTACACTCTTTTCCATGTCCTATGCTCAACTTCTATTACAATCCCTAGGTATGAGAACTTTCTCCATTGTGTGCTCTTCCAGGAAGGAAAATTTCATGCAGAGTCTTATTCCTTTGGGATATTTTTTTATCCACAATATTTAGATAGTATGATAGTTTGGTTTATCTGGTGATATTCTGTTTTAGCAGATTTAAAAGTTTTTCACATCCATCTATATTTTCATCAGAGAGAAATTGTTGGATGAATTCTTGACAGCTTTCTCTTTCTTGTTTCTGTTGTGAGAACACTTGTTCCATTATTTCTGTGGTGTTAGTAATTCCTTTTCTATTGTGCTTACCAAGATTCCATCTTAATCCTTACCCTTTCTTGTTTACAAACCTCATTTTTTTCATAAGAATCCAATGTCATATTTGTTTTAGTGTCTACTTATTTCCTTTGGGAAGCCTTTGGGCTGTTGTTTAAGATTCTATATATATACTCCCCAAACCTGTGTTATATTACATAATAAGATTCAATTTCTAAGACAAGCCCTGCAATTTTAATATGAAGCCTGTCATCCACAATGGTTTTCCTAATACAAAGCTGTGAAATGTTAATACTTTTTTTATAAAACATATGTTACTTAATATGTTCCACTGTTTATTGGAGTTGAACAAGTTGAACAGCATAACTGCCTGAATCACTATTTCTTTTACATTGCTAAAGCAAAGAATTAACAAAATAAACACAAGTATGGATAACTTTGCATATTTGGTTTATATTTGAATCAGTTCCATTCCTAGGATACTAATTATAGACCCATTAATGAATTTTAAAAAGTGCAACATTTATATATAGATCTTTTTGTTGTGTTAAATTCTGTTGAAAAATATAAATATATCTGTTATTGGAAAAGTCACACTTGATAAAAATCTGTCTAGTGATGGAATTTCAAACGTTGTTACATTGAACATGTTGACTCTTGTGGCTATAAGCATATGGGAAAAAAATAGACACTGGGACAATTAACCACAGTTTATGATGCCTGGTCTGTCTTCTATTTTTCTGGTCTGACTTCTGTTCTGAGTCTTTCTAGACATAAAGTTACTATTTTAAACATATATAAAGAAGATTGCCTTAAAAAGTAAATATATTTAAATCATGTATAAAAACATACTCTTAGCAGATGGAAAAAACTAACCACCTCAAAACACTACAATAAGGACTAGAAACAAAGTTGATTAGCTATTTTATTGATATTTAGAAAGAGGGGGAAAACTAAGAAGATAACATGTCCAAAGCACTAAACTCTTATTGAGAGTTACATTTACTCAGGCGTATTATTCTACTGTGAAGTTTGCTTTTACATTAAGTCATAACAGACCATATTCCACAAAAGAAATCCCACGGCTGTGGCAACAAAATAATAAATAATTGACATTACAATGAAAACTGTGTTTTTTCTCAAAGCACCTGATAGTTAATGTGTGAATAACTCCCCTGATATTGTCTACCTGTCAGTGTGGTACAGATATTCTATTTTAGGAATATAGAAGTAGATAAAAGTGATTTTTTTAAATAAGAACATCAAAGAACATGAGACACTGAAAAAATTATCAATGTCAATAAACTAACGTTCAAAAGACAATGCACCTTATATATGAAGATTCTGATTTAGAGTAAGGATATACTAATTGATGTTTGAAAGTCATTTTCTACCTGCACATAATAAAATTTTTAGGAAAGTGCTTAAAGTTAGAATATCATCTGTCTGCTTAGGAGACACTCTGTTAATCATTTTCTCATTGACTCCTTTTTTAGCACTTTAGGTTTAAAAAGTTGTTTAGCTGTAAGACTGAATTCTTTTTGTTATCACTGTATATTTGTTTTACAATTGTACAGAACATAGGAAAGATTGACATTGTGATAGGTATATCCTTGGGAGACTAAACAAAAAATCTTATAAATTCATTTGCCATCAAAATGAAAATATTATAAGGATAGTGTCGGAAAGAGTTTACTGAGTGTACAAATTATTTACAGGGAAAAATCACACAAAAACGAGCTCACCGTTAATGTGACAAATAATTGTGGCCAGAAATTAATTTGATACTTGAAAATTCTTTTGCATTAGGCCCATGAAAGTGATTTTTGCTACTCAAAATAAATCTTTAAAGTTTAATTTATAAATTAGGGAAGTAAGGAGCACCTGGGTGGCTCAGTCAGTTAAGCGTCGGCTTTTGGCTCAGGTCATGATCCCAGGGTCCTGGGATTGAGCCCCTTATCGGGCTCTCTGCTCAGCGGGGAGCCTGCTTCTCCCTCTCCCTCTGCCTGCCGCTCTGCCTACTTGTTCTCTCAAATAAATACAATCTTTAAAAAAATAAATTAGGGGGGCACCTGGGTGGCTCAGTTGTTAAGCGTCTGCCTTCGGCTCAGGTCATGATCCCAGGGTCCTGGGATCGAGCCCCACATCAGGCTCTCTGCTCAGCAGGAAGCCTGCGTCTCCCTCTCCCACTCCCTCTGCTTGTGTTCCCTCTCTCGCTGTGTCTCTCTCTGTCAAATAAATAAATAAAATCTTTAAAAAAATAAATTAGGCACAGTAAGAAATTAATAAAAATAACTAGTAATAAAATAGAACAATTGGAACAATATACTATAATAAAAGTTATATGAATGCCATCTCTCTCTCTAAATATTTTATTGTACTGTGTTCACACTTCTTGTTGTGATAATATGATATAATAAAATACCCAGGAGACAATGCCAGTAATAACAGAAAGGACATTTTTCTATAGTGGCTTCGGAATGGGCTTTGATATCTGGAGGGATATAACTGAAATTCCAGTCTTTTGGGCCCGAGATGAAAGCTCTTGTCAAACTCATGTGCAGTACAGCACCCAGAAAGTGATTTTAGTGCTTTGAGAAAAGGAAAATAACATATACAAAACTCTAGCTTATGTGAAATGTATTTTGTTTCTTTTTCCAGATAGGAAAAAAAAAAAGTGTACTCTGGTAAAAGATGAAGTATGTGAAGATGAGCTGGGTGACAGGAGGCCTTGTGAGCTACAGCCAGGTAAATGAGCCAGGTAGGTGATATATATATTAAGTCACAGTGTCAAGTCAGTCATTCTTCCAAATGATAAATTCTCCCCATACTATGGGGTTGACTGACTGCCACAGAAACTTAAAGGTTGGGGTTTGCTTAAATGTGTTCTATCAATGGAATGAAAACATCTGAACACAAGGAATCATTTAGATTTAATAGAAGATGGTCTTATGTACATGAGGCATTTTTAAAGAATATGCAAACCTTTATGTTTTCCTGGACAAGTAGTTCATCCCTTTAACTCATTATTTCCTTTTTAAAAGTTTTTACTTAAATTCTAGTTGGTTAATATACAACGTTTTAGGTGTAGGATTTAGTGATTCAGCATTTACATACAATACCCAGTGCTCATCACAAGGGCCCTCCTTAATCCCTATCACCTATTTCACTCCTCCCACCCCCCCAAACACACACACCACCTCTGCTCTGGTAACCCTCACTATGTTCTCTATAGTTAAGAGTTCTTTTCTTGGTTTGCTTCTCTCTCTTTTTTTTGCCCTGATCATTTGTTTTGCTTCTTAAATTCCACATATGAATGAAATCATATGGTATTTGTCTTTCTCTGACTAACTTATTTCATTTAGCATAATACTCTCTAACTCCATCCACGTCATTGCAAATGGCAAGATTTCATTATTTTTATGGCTGGGTAATATTCCACTGTGTATATATACCACCTCTTCTTTATCCATTCATCAGTTGATGGACACTTGGGCTGCTTCCATAATTTGGCTATTGTAGATAATGCTGCTATAAACATCAGGGTGCATGTATCCCTTTGAATCAGTATTTTTGTATTCTTAGAGTAAATCCCTAGTAGTGCAATTGCTGGATTATAGGATAGTTTCCTTTCTCTTCCTTTAATCCGTCACTTAACAATTTTATTGAATGTAGTAGAAAGTGCTGTAAAATTTTTTGTTAGATATTACATAAAATTAAATGGGAGGATGCATATTTAATTGATATGTGAAAATCTATATAGTATATATTGTTGTATAGTTTCATTCAGGCATGTAGAATGTGATCCCTGTCTTAAAAAACGTTTATAGGTTAGTCGTTGTCCAAGTGCATACATTCTTAATTCTATATTTTCCAATATGTGAACAACTTCATCCAAATTATGAAAAAGACTTATAAAGAGTAACCCAAACATCAGGTCTTTATTTTATTCTTTCAAGTACAAATTAGGTGTGGTGTACTATTATTAAACTTCAAAATGAGATAAAAAATTTTGTATTCTCATTTCTAACACAACTGTCATTATTTGTATTTTCATATACCTATAGACTTAAAAATAATTTTGCCCATCTGTAGTCAGCAGACAGGAAAGAAATGTATATAACCACAAGTATTTGAAAGCTCAAGGATGATTTGTTTAGTGTGATAGGGCATCAACATAGTTTCTATCAGGGTCAATTATATTCACCATGATTGAGAATGCAGGAGAAAAGACTTTTGTGTGATGCAAAAGGACATGTACTCAGGGCTCTCAGGCACCACTCATCTCTCTCTTTCCCCTGCACACATAGAAAAGTGTCTCAATGACCCAAGTTTGAAATCTAATGAATGCTCAAGCCCATTTTAGTTAAACTTGATGCAGTGGCATGCAGGTGCCAGCTTTTACCCACTCAAAAGGGCTGATTGTTAAAATTTCAGGAATTTTGAGAGCCACTTGACATCATGTTGGTAATTTGAAAATCCATTGTATTTGGAATATTTATAACACAAAAATCAGCAAACGCTACAAATCATAGCTCTCCTCCCACTCCCTAGTGGGTTGTTCAACATTTATGAGGACATCATTGGTTATTTGTAACTGTGAATCATGATTTCTTCTTTAAACTCTTTTACTTTTGTAAGAGACTTTTTTCCTGGCTGTGATTTTTCCCTCTCAGATTGCTCATTTGTGACTGTATATGAATTCCTACTCCTCTACATTCCTTAAATGTGTGTGTGCCTCAGGATTTTGTCATAGGCCTTTCTAGTTTCACTGTGTGCTCTCTCCATGTCTGAACTTTGCCACTCCAATGTCTCTGACTAACCTACAACACTTTCCTGAGCTCTAAAGCTATTTATTCAATGGCTTTCTGAGTAACTCCAGGTACATGTCCTATAAGGAACAGCATTCTGAACATGTATAAAACTGAACTCTTCCTCCTACTATGTTTACCCTCCTATATTACTGACCATACTGCTTCCTTGTTTACAGTCCTCTCCAGGATCCCCATTGTGTGAGGATCACCTACAACCTCATTACCTTGTTATATTTGGCCATGCATGGAGTGGCCTCTCCACATGTCTTTAGCTTCATTGTTTATCATCTATACCCCTTCCCCCCACCCCAGCTATAGTGAGTTACTCAAAATCCCTTCTATGTATCTATAACACAGGGTCAGAGATCTGTGCTAGGGGCTTCTGTAAGAGAAAAAAAGACACATTGGAGGAATCATTTAGTAATTTGTTTCAAGAATACCTTACAATCAAAAGCAGTATGAAACCCTTGTTTCTGGAGAATACTTGTAGAAATACCAATTACAATGTTCTTATCTACCTAATACGGGGATAGGGGTATAGGTCTTTGTTGTTCTTCAGGTTTTGCCATGTAAGTAATCAGAGTGTGAGCATTATTGGGAGCCACTATTCTGCTTATCACAGATTCCAAAGATAGAACTGGGTGGGAGGAAAAGGAACTACCCCTAAGCCCTAATACATTCTCTCCTGTTACTGCCAAGGGTGTGTTGGGGGATTCCTACAAAGACTGTAGCCTATCTCAACACTTTGTTCCTTCTATCTCTGATAGCTTTACGGCTTGGTTCTCCACACTAATCTTGTATTCTTCCACTTCAAGGGACCACACTGTGACTGACTCAGATGCCATGTCCTTAGAATACTTGCTTCCCAGATACAGTCTGCTCATACTGTGCCTCCCAACACAGTCAGGTAAGCGTCCTGAGATTTGTCAGCCAGAGCCTGGTCTCTTAGACTTATAAGAGAATGCTGACAGATTAAAATTTTAATCAACTTTCATCCATTCTGTGTCCTCTCTTATCTATGACATCTTCCTTATGCATCATCTCTTTTTCTTTATTCCTTCCTTCTTTTTCTTTTTAAATTAAAAATGAGGGGTGCCTGGGTGGCACAGTTGGTTAAACATCCAACTCTTGGTTTTGGCTTGGGTTATGATCTCAGGGTCATGAGATAGAGCCAAGGGTCAGGCTGGAGCTCAGCATGGAGTCAGCTTGAGACTCTCTCCCCCTTTCCCTCTGCCCCTCCCTGCCATGCTTCTCTCTCTAAAATAAATAAATAAATCCTTAAAAATTAAATAAAATTAAATTAAAAATGATGCAAAGCTAATTGTTATCAGACAAAATAAACAAAATATTTATCCTAAACTGTATTATAACTGAGATATATGCCTCTAAAATAGGGGATAGATACAGTTTTATAGAGCTAGATAAAGAATGTGCAAGTCATGTAGTACAAATTCATATTTGTTCTCAATTTCTACATGTATAGCTACTGTTACTATATTCATCTGTAAACACTGACCTCTGAAACACCACATTAAACAATGAATTTAAGTATTCTATTTTACTACTTTAAAAATTATCTCCCTCTCTTTCTCATATGCCATCATCTGTCACTTGTCTTTTTTTTTTTTAAACAGCTTTATTTATTTATTTTTTTTTTAAAGATTTTATTTATTTATTTGAGAGAGAGAGAATGAGAGGCAGAGAACACGAGAGGGAAGAGGGTCAGAGGGAGAAGCAGACTCCCTGCTGAGCAGGGAGCCCGATGCGGGACTCGATCCCGGGACTCCAGGATCATGACCTGAGCCGAAGGCAGTCGCTTAACCAACTGAGCCACCCAGGCGCCCTGTCACTTGTCTTCTCAAAAATATTTTCATAATCTAACAATTTTCTCACCATCCTCACTGCCACCCCATACCGTTGTCTTTCCCTTGGGTTTGCTCTACCTCTTGACTGGTGTCCTTACTCCATGCCTTGCTTCCATGGCTTCTAGTCTACACCTTTACCTCAGGAAGTTAAAGAATTGCTTTTCAAATCAAAATCAGATTATAGTCACATTACTCATGCTTAAATTTTCCAAAACTTTCTAATTCACTCAGAGAAAAGACCAGAGTCCTTACGATGATAACAGACTTATGTGATCTGCTGGACATTCTCAGTGTCTCAGTTCAGCTCCTCTAATTCTCCCCTTCAGATACGCTAACCCAAATCTGTGGCTTCTTGACTGTTTTTTTTTTTTTTTTCCTGATATCCTACGTATGTTCCTATCTCAGTGCCTGATTACTGCTGTTCCCTCTGCCTGGAGCATGGTTCCTGTTGTGTTTATTTGGCTTGCTCCTTCATCTCTATAGGGTTTCTGCTTAGAGCTCTATTTTAAATATGTCTTCCCAATCCCATGTTTCCAGTCCTTTCTGTATGTATGTATGTATGTATGTATGTATGTATGTCTAGATCCCTAATTGTTTTTTGATATTTTATTTGTTTTATTTAAGTTATAAACTTTACTTATGATAAAAGCTTAATAAATTTTGTGAGGATATAAATCCTATTTCATTCAATATCCATAGAGCTGAGAAAAGGACCTGCCCATAATAGGTGCTCAATAAATAGTTTAAATGAATGAATGAACGAATGAATGCAAAGCTTTCTATATGTTTGGTTATTCCTTCTCAGCATCACCACCACCCTTTCTTACGAGGGAGTCCCTCTGCTAGTCTTTTTTTTTCTAGTCATTTCTCAGGATTCCAAAACTTGGCCTTTTTTTCTCAATTCATTCATTCTCCTTTGTTATTTTCATCTATTCCCAGATGCAAGTGGGTCTTAACTGTTCTCTCTTACTTAAGGTTCAGGACCCTGCATTCCATCTTCCACAGTACTGACACAGTGCTCTTTCCAAAACAGTGATATTTTCAGATTACTCTACTTAAATAATTCTCATTGATTCCTACTCCCTATATGACATAATACAAACAACTTATTCTCCCATATACCACCTTAAATTTGGATCATTTGAAATTTTCCAAACTCATGTAATCCCCCAGTTAATTAATTGTATAATTTACCAACATGGAATTCCAAAGTCATATTTTGATATAACTGACATTATCACCCCTATAGAATTTATGGTATTACAAATAAACACTTTTGACTATGATAAAACTGGATTTTTTTTTGAAAAAAATCTTTACAATTCAGTAAAGAATATCAAGTCTTTTAAATTTTTCTGAAAATGTTGTGCATGGGTATCTTATATTTTGTGGTGTTGGTATTTACCACAAAATATTGAAGAGCTAATTTGTGTGTGTGTGTGTGTGTGTGTGTGTTGTGTTCATGTGTATGTGTTTTATCATTTCATACTATGAATAAATTCTGGTCAAGAAACCTTTTTCATGACATATTCTCAGTACTTAACACAGTGCCTTACATATAAAAGTAACTCTGTGAAAGACTAAGTCCTATATAAAAATCTGTCATACCAAATTCTATTTTGATTTATCTGGAGGTAATGAAATTCATTAACTATTGATTAATGATATTATAATAATATGGACCTGTTATATGTTGTGGTATACTGTAGTTTTTCCATACAATTACAGTATACTTTTTTTAAAAAATGTTATTTTTTTGTCAGAGAGAAAGAGAAAGAGAGAGAGCCCACAAGCAGGGTAAGGGCAAGCAGAGGGAGAAGCAGGTTCCTCATTGAGCAGGTAACCAGATGTGGGACTCAATCCCAGGACCCTGGGATCATGACCTGAGCTGAAGGGAGATGCTTAACTGACTGAGTCACCCAGGTGTCCTTACAGTATACTTTTATTCAGTACAACTTTGGGGTGATAAATTCATATATTTCATTTATCTAATTAATTTTACAACTGTTTTATAAGATGAGGAGCAAAGGGTTTAAAATATATATGCAATACTTTTAAGTTACATATTTACTTTAGAAAACATTGAAGGTACATACAATCCCAAAGGCAACTATAATTCTACCATCCTGAGATACCAAATATAAAACCTGTATTGTATTTTTTCCAGCCTCATATGTAGGCATACTTTTATTTTCCAACTTAAACAATATCAAAGTAAAATATATTATAACCTGCTTTTAAAAAGCAGTGTCTCAAATGTTATTTCATGTGATTAAATGTTCTTTTGTAAAAGATTATTTAATACCTGCGTAAAATGCTATTGCATGATCAAGTACTTTAAGAATTCTCAGAGTATGAATTACCACAAAACAGTGGTAATTTTTATGGATGCCTTTGTAATTATTTATTATTGCCTTTAAAATAACACAAACATATTTTCTATTTTACTTCATATCAGTTAACAATATTTACACAGTTGGAAACAAACTTCATTTTCACATAGTTTCCCAGTCATTCAGATGTGTGTATGTGAATACTGTGTTTTATTTAGTTCACACAAGAAGAATTAGAGGAATCACCGTGGCTTAAAACAAAACAAAAAAAATTATGTAGTCTTTAACCCATATGAGATTGCATTCATTCTGAAAATATAAGAAAGACATACTTATAATTGGAAAGAGCAAAGCAGAGCCACAGGTGACGAAGTATCAAATGTGTGAGGAATGCGGCAAATGCTGTGAGTATTCAGGCGAGACACCACTGTGGGCCAGAGCAGTCAAGACAGATTTGGGGAAGGACAGAAGACTTGAGAAGAGGCTTGAATAACAATCAACACATGAATAGAGGAAGAGGTATGGAGAGAGTATTCCAGGTACATCTGTTCAACAGTTTCACATGTAAGATATGTTTGGTGTGTTGAGCATATGTAAAGTTA
Organism: Callorhinus ursinus; assembly: GCF_003265705.2. Classification (NCBI taxonomy): domain Eukaryota; kingdom Metazoa; phylum Chordata; class Mammalia; order Carnivora; family Otariidae; genus Callorhinus; species Callorhinus ursinus. The sequence goes on from NW_027397066.1 coordinate 135,140,649, forward strand.
TTATCACAAGCATACATTGTTTATAGTGTTTTATTTTATTTTTTTAAGATTTTATTTATTTATTAGAGAGAGAGAGAGAGAGAGAGCACAAGCAGGGGAAGAGGGGTAAAGGGAGAGAGAGAAGCAGGGAGCCCAACATGGGGCTCGATCCCAGGACCCTGGGATCATGAACTGAGCTGAAGGCAGACGCTGAACTGACTGAGCCACCCAGGCGCCCCCTTTTTTTTCTGTTTTAAATAACATACAGCTTCTTGTTCTCAAAAGATCTGTTCGATTTCGTTGAACAAGCCATAACCTCATTAAATATGAGTTTTTTCATCCCAAACTCAAAATGTCCTCTCTTATATCTTTATGTATTGCCACTTGCCCTTGTTTCAGAAAAAGAGTTTCCACGTTCCTGTCCTCCATGAACTCTCCATCTAACCCTTTGAATCCATCCCCTCCTGCCTCCTCTAAACCACCCTTCCTCAAGCATTCAGCAGGGCTAGTTTGTCTCTCTTTGTTGTTGACTTATTTTGTTCTATATAAGTTTCTTTTAAGCAGTTATAAGTCTTTTTAATCTTGATACATCAAAACTGTGAATTTCAAGCATAAAATTGCTGTTTCCAACTCACCACTAGCCATTTGCTCAGAAACAGCTTAAAATCTAGATTCTTCAGCCAAAAATATTGTACTTTAAACAAATATCATCAGATTGCCTGTATAAAAGACAAACCCCATTCCATGAAACCACCTTTAAAATGGGAAACATTTGGTAGTGCTGTGTAGGTTGCTGCCATTTGTCAGTTGCAGATAATATCGCACCATTTGGAAGGGATGAGGGCAAGGGAAAATACCCGTTTTATAGTGACAAGTAAGTTAGTTTCTCAACTCTTTTTTTAAAAGATTTTATTTATTTATTTATTTGAGAGGGAGCAAGAATGAGAGAGAGAGAGAGAGAGAGCACATGAGAGGGGGAAGGGTCAGCGGGAGAAGCAGACTCCCTGCTGAACAGGGAGCCCGATGTGGGATTCGATCCTGGGACTCCAGGATCATGACCTGAGCTGAAGGCAGTCTCTTAACTGACTGAGCCACCCAGGTGCCCCTTTTCAGCTCTTTTTTATCAAGCATGGTGGTAGACACTAGGTTGGATATAATGCCATATATATCATAATCTTCAGATTCCAGAGACTTACTCTTATACAAGTTTTTGTTTTAAGTCATAAAATCAATGAACTTATCTAGGTCCTTAATTTCTTGATATCTGCATTATTTGACAGGGGTCTACCTGTCATTTCAAATCTTTGTCTTTGGTTTCCACAAGGCAGCACCATTCTGGTTCACCTCATGACCAACAACTCTCCTCTAATCCTTAAAGGCCTTTGTTTTGTTTTTCATTTTTTTTGTTTTGTTTTCATGCTACAAAAGCAATTTTCAACCTCTACTTTTTTTCTTCTCATTCAGTAAATTAGTCTATTCCCATGAATAAAGCCCCTCTCTGTATAAATGATTCTCAAATACTTCTTTCTAAACTTAAGTTATATTCTTGGGGCACCTGGGTGGCTCAGTTGGTTAAGTGTCTGCTTTCAGCTCAGGTCATGATCCCGGGGTCTTGGGATCGAGCCCCGCATCGTGCTTCCTGCTCAGCGGGAAGCCTGCTTCTCCTTCTCCCACTCCCCCTGCTTGTGTTCCCTCTCTCTCTCTCTCTCTGTCAAATAAATAAATAAAATATTAAAAAAATAAATTTAAGTTATATTCTAATTTCTCACATTTCTTATTGCATGCCCTACAGTTTATTTTGGTGACTCTATTAAGTATAATCAGAGTTCTCACATAATTTATCACTCAAACTATTTTCTAGAAATTATTTTAGATAATCCTTATTAATAATCATATCTGGGCAACAGATGTAAACCTGACTGATCCAAAAAGCCGGACATATGGTCATTCTGATGTGGGAAACATTGACAAGTCCTTGAAACAAGCAGAGTGACCTTCCTCTGGGAGCTCAGCTGCCTCGATGTTAATACTTTGCTAAGGGCAGAAGGCAATCTTAGCTTAACATTTTCCCAGCCCCCCAGGATCCTGTAAGTCTACTATAACATATGAAAATTCCTTGGGGGGACTTCCTTTATCTTTACCCCCCAAGATGTTGGCATATATCCCCCAAGCATATGACCCACTGATGTACATCTGAAGGGTCTCACGACTACGGTTTTACTAGACAGTAATAAATGACATTTTTCTAACAATAGCTAGCCCCCTCAAGGTCCTGGAAATCTCGCTTCCAAAATTCTTTAGAGACTTATGCTATCTCAAACCCCCTTCCAACTTGAAAGTATATAATAGGCCATTCCTCATCAAACCCAGTGCAACTTTTTCTGCCCACGAGTCCTGTCCCCATGCTTTAATAAAACCACCTTTGTGCACTGAAGACATTTCAAGAATTCTTTCTGGGCCATTGGCTCTGAACCCCAGCCTAAAATTCATCATTGTCCCCACCAACCAACCTGTCTCTGAATTCTACACTTCTCTTAATTATAAGACTATACTTCTATAACCATGACATTTAATTTACTAGGCAAAATTATTGGTCTTCTTTAAGGCAAATAACTTTTTCTTTTCCCAAATGCATCGCTTCCACTTCATTAGGGCCACATTACCTCAAGTATGGAATATGACAATAGCCTCTTCACTGGCTTTGCAGCCTCTAGTCTCTTCCTATCCACAATGGATCATTTCTACACTGCCATATTAACTTTATTTATCAGACTTATTTTGGGGGAAGCTGAAAAACTTTCAAAAAATTAATCATAACCTACAGATTAAATTTCAAATCTCAACTTTGTCATTTACAAATATTTGGCAAGGGGCAGCTGGGTGGCTCATGTGGTTGACTGACTCTTGATCTCCTCTCGGGTCATGATCTCAGGGTTGTGGGATTGAGCCCCGTGTCAGACTCCACACTCAGTGTAGAGTCTGCTTGAGCTTTTCTCTCTCACTCTCCCTCAAACCCTCCCCCCACTTGCACTATCTCTCTCTAAATAAATAAAGAAAAGCTTAAAAAAAATATTTGGCAACATGCCAAAACATGTTTTGGCCTTGTTTTTAATTGAATTTATTTTTATTATCTTTCCCTCCAATATATATCTCTGGTCCTATTGTCATGCAAACACAGCTTGAAGGTTCATAAGTCCACAATTTTGTTTACAGTATCTCAAACTCCTCATGAAAGCTTTCCTGTTATCTTTTTTTTTTTTAAGATTTTATTTATTTGACAGAGGCACAGCTAGAGAGGGAACACAAGCAGGGGGAGTGGGAGAGGGAGAAGCAGGCTCTGCACTGAGCAGGGGGCCCGACACTGGGCTCGATGCCAGGACCCTGGGATCATGACCTGAGCCGAAAGCAGACACTTAATGACTGAGCCACCCAGGCATCCCTCCTGTTATCTTTTTTTTATTGATAATTTATTTTATTTATTTATTTATTTTTTATTTTTTATATTCAATTATCCAACAAATAGTACATAATTAGTTTCAGATGTAGTGTTCAACAATCCAAATGTTGCATATATTAAATTAACCTTTAGCAAACCTCAGCGCCTGCTCCATGCCGGGAACTGAAATTAGAGTTTTACATGTACACATTATCTCATTAAGATTTTTTTTTTTAAATTTTTTTATTGTTATGTTAATCACCATATATTACATCATTAGTTTTTGGTGCAGTGTTCCATGATTCATTGTTTGTTCATAACACCCAGTGCTCAATGCAGAACGTGCCCTCCTCAATACCCATCACCAGGCTAACCCATCCCCCTACCCCCCTTCCCTCTAGAACCCTCAGTTTGTTTTTCAGAGTCCATCATCTCTCCTGGTTCGTCTCCCCCTCTGACATACTCCCCTTTTCTTCCTCTCCTGTTATCTTCTTCTTTTTCTTTTTTCTTAAAATATGTTGCGTTATTTGTTTCAGAAGTACAGATCTGTGATTCAACAGTCTTGCACCCAATTCACAGCGCTCACCGTAGCACATACCCTCCCCAATGTCTATCACCCAGCCACCCCATCCCCCCCACCCCCAACCACTCCAGTAAAACTCAGTTTGTTTCCTGAGATTAAGAATTCCTCATATCAGTGAGGTCATGTGATACATGTCTTTCTCTGATTGACTCATTTCACTCAGCATAACACCCTCCAGTTCCATCCACGTCGTTGCAAATGGCAAGATCTCATTCCTTTTGATGGCTGCATAATATTCCATTGTGTATATATACCACATCTTCTTTATCCATTCATCTGTCGATGGGCATCTTGGTTCTTTCCACAGTTTGGCTATTGTGGACATTGCTGCTATAAACATTGGGGTACACGTACCCCTTCGGGTCCCTACATTTGTATCTTTGTGGTAAATACCCAGTAGTGCAATTGCTGGATCGAACGGTAGCTCTAATTTCAACTGTTTGAGGAACCTCCATACTGTTTTCCAGAGTGGTTGCACCAGCTTGCATTCCCACCAACAGTGTAGGAGGGTTCCCCTTTCTCCACATCCCCGCCAACATCTGTCGTTCCCTGACTTGTTAATTTTAGCCATTCTGACGGGTGTGAGGTGGTATCTCATTGAGGTTTTGATTTGGATTTCCTTGATGCCGAGCCATGTTGAGCACTTTTTCATGTGCCTGTTGGCCATTTGGATGTGTTCTTTGGAGAAATGTCTGTTCATGTCTTCTGCCCATTTCTTGATTGGATTATTTGTTCTTTGGGTGTTGAGTTTCATAAGTTCTTTATAGATTTTGGATACTAGCCCTTTATCTGATAGGTCATTTGCAAATATTTTCTCCCATTCTGTCGGTTGTCTTTTGGTTTTGTGGACTGTTTCTTTTGCTGTGCAAAAGCTTTTTATCTTGATGAAATCCCAATAGTTCATTTTTGCCCTGGCTTCCCGTGCCTTTGGCGATGTTTCTAGGAAGAAGTTGCTGCGGCTAAGGTCGAAAAGGTTGCTGCCTGTGTTCTCCTTTATGATTTTGATGGACTCCTGTCTCACGTTTAGGTCTTTCAACCATTTGGAGTCTATTTTTGTGTATGGTGTAAGGAAATGGTCCAGTTTCATTCTTCTGCATGTGGCTGTCCAATTTTCCCAACACCATTTGTTGAAGAGACTGTCTTTTTGCCATTGGACATTCTTTCCTGCTTTGTCAAAAATAAGTTGACCATAGAGTTGAGGTTCCATTTCTGGGCTCTCGATTCTGTTCCATTGATCTATGTGTCTGTTTTTGTGCCAGTACCATACTGTCTTGATGATGACAGCTTTGTAATAGAGCTGGAAGTCCGGAATTGTGATGCCGCCAGCTTTGCTTTTCTTTTTCAGTATTCCTCTGGCTATTCTGGGTCTCTTCTGGTTCCATACAAATTTTAGGATTATTTGTTCCATTTCTTTGAAAAAAGTGGATGGTATTTTGATGGGGATTGCATTGAATGTGTAGATTGCTCTAGGTAGCATTGACATCTTCACAATGTTGATTCTCCCAGTCCATGAGCATGGAACGTTTTTCAACTTCTTTGTGTCTTCTTCAATTTCTTTCATGAGTATTTTATAGTTTTCTGAGTACAGATCCTTTGCCTCTTTGGTTAGATTTATTCCTAGGTATCTAATGGTTTTGGGTGCAATTGTAAATGGGATAGACTCCTTGATTTGTCTCTCTTCTGTCTTGTTGTTGGTGTATAGGAATGCCACTGATTTCTGTGCATTGATTTTATATCCTGCCACTTTACTGAATTCCTGTATGAGTTCTAGCAGTTTTGGGGTGGAGTCTTTTGGGTTTTCCACATACAGTATCATATCATCTGCAAAGAGTGAGAGTTTGACTTCCTCTTTGCCGATTTGGATGCCTTTGATTTCTTTTTGTTGTCTGATTGCTGTGGCTAGGACTTCTAATACTATGTTGAATAGCAGTGGTGAGAGTGGACATCCCTGCCTCATTCCTGACCTTAGGGGAAAAGCTCTCAGCCTTTCCCCATTGAGAATGATATTCGCTGTAGGTTTTTCATAGATGGCTTTTATGATATTGAAGTATGTACCCTCTATCCCTATACTCTGAAGAGTTTTGATCAAGAAAGGATGTTGTACTTTGTCAAATGCTTTTTCTGCATCTATTGAGAGGATCATATGATTCTTGCTCTTTCTTTTGTTAATGTATTGTATCACGTTGATTGATTTGTGGATGTTGAACCAGACTTGCAGCCTAGGAATAAATCCCACTTGGTCATGGTGAATAATCCTTTTAATGTACTGTTGGATCCTATTGGCTAGTATTTTGGTGAGAATTTTTGCATCCATGTTCATCAAGGATATTGGTCTGTAATTCTCTTTTTTGATGGGGTCTTTGTCTGGTTTTGGGATCAAGGTAATGCTGGCCTCACAAAATGAGTTTGGAAGTTTCCCTTCCGTTTCTATTTTTTGGAACAGTTTCAGGAGAATAGGTATTAATTCTTCTTGAAATGTCTGATAGAATTCCCCTGGGAAGCCATCTGGCCCTGGGCTTTTGTTTCTTGGGAGATTTTTGATGACTGTTTCAATTTCCTTAGTGGTTATAGGTCTGTTCAGGTTTTCTATTTCTTCCTGGTTCAATTTTGGTAGTTCATACATCTCTAGGAATGCACCCATTTCTTCCAGGTTATCTAATTTGCTGGCATAGAGTTGCTCATAATATGTTCTTATAATTGTTTGTATTTCTTTGGTGTTGGTTGTGATCTCTCCTCTTTCAGTCATGATTTTGTTGATTTGGGTCATTTCTCTTTTCTTTTTGATTAGTCTGGCCAGGGGTTTATCAATCTTGTTAATTCTTTCAAAGAACCAGCTCCTAGTTTCGTTGATCTGTTCTACTGTTCTTTTGGTTTCTAGTTCATTGATTTCTGCTCTGATCTTTATGATTTCTCTTCTCCTGCTGGGTTTAGGCTTTATTTGCTGTTCTTTCTCCAGCTCCTTTAGGTGTAGGGTTAGGTTGTGTATTTGAGACCTTTCTTGTTTCTTGAGAAAGGCTTGTATTGCTATATACTTTCCTCTTAGGACTGCCTTTGCTGTATCCCAGAGATTTTGAACAGTTGTGTTTTCATTTTCATTGGTTTCCATGAATTTTTTTAATTCTTCTTTAATTTCTTGGTTGACCCATTCATTCTTTAGTAGGATGCTCTTTAGCCTCCATGTATTTGAGTTCTTTCCGACTTTCCTCTTGTGGTTGAGTTCTAGTTTCAAAGCATTGTGGTCTGAAAATATGCAGGGAATGATCCCAATCTTCTGGTACCAGTTGAGACCTGATTTGTGACCTAGGATGTGATCAATTCTGGAGAATGTTCCATGGGCACTAGAGAAGAATGTGTATTCCGTTGCTTTGGGATGGAATGTTCTGAATATGTCTGTGAAGTCCATTTGGTCCAGTGTGTCATTTAAAGTCTTTATTTCCTTGTTGATCTTTTGCTTAGATGATCTGTCCATTTCAGTCAGGGGGGTGTTAAAGTCCCCTAGTATTATTGTATTGTTGTCAATGTGTTTCTTTGCTTTTGTTATTAATTGCCTCATATAATTGGCTGCTCCCATGTTCGGGGCATAGATATTTACAATTGTTAGATCTTCTTGTTGGATAGACCCTTTCAGTAGGATATAGTGTCCTTCCTCATCTCTTATTACAGTCTTTGTTTTAAAATCTAGTTTGTCTGATATAAGGATTGCCACCCCAGCTTTCTTTTGGTGTCCATTAGCATGATAAATGGTTTTCCTCCCCCTCACTTTCAATCTGGGGGTGTCTTTGGGTCTAAAATGAGTCTCTTGCAGACAGCATATTGATGGGTCTTGTTTTTTAATCCAATCTGATAGCCTGTGTCTTTTGATTGGGGCATTTAGCCCATTTACATTCAGGGTAACTATTGAAAGGTATGAATTTAGTGCCATTGTATTACCTGTAAGGTGACTGTTAACTGTCTGTTGTCTGTGTTCGTTTCTGCTCTTTGCTGCTTTTAGGTTCTCTCTTTGCTTAGAGGACCCCTCTCAATATTTCTTGGAGGGCTGTTTTCGTGTTTGCAAATTCCTTTAGTTTTTGTTTGTTCTGGAAGCTTTTTATCTCTCCTTCTATTTTCAATGATAGCCTAGCTGGATATAGTATTCTTGGCTGCATATTTTTCTCGTTTAGTGCTCTGACGATATCTTGCCAGTCCTTTCTGGCCTGCCAGGTCTCTGTGGATAGGTCTGTTGCCAATCTAATGTTTCTACCATTGTAGGTTACATATCTCTTCTCCGAGCTGCTTTCAGGATTTTCTCTTTGTCTCTGATACTCGTAAGTTTTACTATTAGATGTCGGGGTGTTGACCTATTATTATTGATTTTGAGAGGGGTTCTCTGTGCCTCCTGGATTTTAATGCCTGTTTTCTTCCTCACATTAGGGAAGTTCTCTGCTATAATTTGCTCCAATATACCTTCTGCCCCTCTCTCTCTCTCTTCTTCTTCTGGGATCCCAATTATTCTAATGTTGTTTTGTCTTATCGTATCACTTATCTCTCGAATTCTGCCCTCGTGATCCTGTAGTTGTTTCTCTCTCTTTTTCTCAGCCTCTTTATTTTCCATCATTTGGTCTTCTATATCGCTGATTCTCTCTTCTGCCTCATTTATCCTAGCATTTAGTGCCCCCATTTTTGATTGCACCTCATCAATAGCCTTTTTGATTTCGATTTGGTTAGATTTTAGTTCTTTTATTTCTCCAGAAAGGGTTTCTCTAATAACTTCCATGCTTTTTTCAAGCCCAGCTAGTATCTTTAAAGTCATGATTCTGAACTCTAGGTCCGACATCGTACTAATGTCCGTATTGAGTAGGTCCCTGGCTGACGGTACTACCTCTTGTTCTTTTTGCTGAGGTGATTTCTTTCGTCTTGTCATTTTGTCCAGAGGAGAATAGATGAATGAGAGAACAAAATGCTAACAGGTTTACAACGTCCCCAGCAAATATACTGTATACAAATCAGAAAAGACTTGAAACCAGGGGAAAAGAAAGGGAAAGAAAGAAAAAAGAAAGAGAAAACGAAAAAAAAAGATAAAAACAAAAACAGAACAATACAAAAAAAGCAGAATGTGATCAAATATGATCAGGCTAGTGCATAGATCAGTGCCACACACTACATTTTGGGCGTATTTTGGTCTGTTAGAAAAAAGTGCCTCCTAAAATTTTAAAGGAAGAAAGACATATATGTACAAAATAAGGGTTGATACAATGAAGGGATGGAAGATGA
>NW_027397066.1:135154896-135263229 GCF_003265705.2 Callorhinus ursinus
GGAGGCCCCTCCCCCGCCGTCTATCCTCCCGAATATCGCCTCGGATTCACTTCGCACGCCCTACCTTCCAGTAAGTGGTCGCTTCTCTGTTCAGAGAGTTGTTGCTACTCTCCTGTTCGATCTCCTGTTGAGTTTGTAGGTGTTCAGAATGGTTTGATCCCTATTCAGCTGAATTCCTGAGACCAGACGAAATCTAGGTCTCCTACTCCTCCGCCATCTTGCTCCGCCCCCCTCTCCGTCTCATTAAGATTTTTGCAGGACATAAAATCTGTTGTCTTAAGATTTTTTGATAAAATACATAGTTTTGATCTTTTTCCCTCGAAAACATTAACAAAACTACTAGTGAAATTGAAAAGTAGAAAAAAGGTTATCACAGAAAGGATATCTTTATAATCTTTAAACTCTTTAAGGAAATAAACTGTATTAAACTTAGATATGTATACCTGACATATATGTCAGTATTATTATTATGATTAGGGGAATGGTGTTCAAATATGGCCTGGTAACTAGGTACCTTTTACTGACTGAAGGATGAGCACCAAAAAGTGCTTCCCATTAAGTAGTTGTTTTATAAACACAGAAAATGAACTAGAGTTCCTTATTTTGATAGTAGTAATTACTATATATATTACACTTTACAGATATTTTTATTTACCAGTTGACTCATCAAAAGGTCCAAGTGGAGTGTCTTAAATTTTCACGTTGTATTTAAACATATATTTATACATTCTGCTCTTTCTTCCTAGAAAGCCTCCCTTCTCCTTCTCTGTCTGCCATATAACCAGTCTCAAGGTCAAGCTCATAGTCTTCATGAGAAGTTCCTACAAATACTTCACCATATTGATCATTTCTTCCTCTGCGTGCTTATACTATTTATCCACGCAACTTAATCTTTCCATTGATAATGGGTAAACCACTATTATACAAAATTTTAAACTTTTTTCATGTTCTAAACTTGTGCCAGTGAAATGTAAGAAGTTTGGGACTTCAGCGAAAATAATTTTTCACTGGAATTTAATCATAATTAAAACAGTCAAACCTTATCATTTAAAATTCCAGAGATTCTAAAAGCAAAGGCCCTTATTGTTCTTGCTTACTGAATGCTACTCCTATAATGACTTTAACTTATTTGACTTAGCACCCCCATATTCTTCATATTATGAAAGTCATTGATAACAATGAAGAAAATAAAGGCCATATCAAGAGGAACCAAATGTCCCATGGGAGAGAAGTAGAATAAAGTGAATTCTGAAAGGAATAAAATGGCAATCAATGTCAGTTGAAACTGTCAAAATTAAACATAATGTCTTCTACCTAGTAGATGTTCAATAAATATCTGTACTTTTTTCTTTCTTTCTTTTTTTAACTTTATTTTATTATGTTGTGTTAATCACCATACATTACATCATTAGTTTTTGATGTAGTGTTCCATGATTCATTGTTTGCGTATAACACCCAGGGCTCCATTCAGTACGTGCCCTCTTTAATACCCATCACCAGGCTAACCCATCCACCCCCCCCATCTAGAACCCTCAGTTGGTTTCTCAGAGTTCATAGTCTCTCTTGGTTCTTCTCTCCCTCTGATTTCCCCCCCTTCATTTTTCCCTTCCTACTATCTCTTTTTTTTTTTTTTAACATATAACGTATTATTTGTTTCAGAAGTACAGGTCTGTGATTCATCAGTCTTACACAATTCACGGAGCTCACCATAGCACATACCCTCCCCAATGTGTATCACCCAGGCACCCCACCCCCCCGAGCCCCCCCACTCCAGCAACCCTCAGTTTGTTTCCTGAGATTAAGAAGAGGGTATTATGCTAAGTGAAATAAGTCAATCAGAGAAACACATGTATCATATGATCCCACTGATATGAGGAATTCTTAATCTTAGCTTTCCTGTTATCTTTAAGAAGTCACCTTTCCCTTTCTTAGAATTTCTGTAGTGTATATTGTACATAACACATCATGTCATAAATTATGTATTACTGATTTTGTTAATATCTTATCATGAAGCACCTGAGGTCAGTAACAATTTCTAATGCATCTGTTTATGTACTTTTATCTCGCACTTGTTGAATGATTATGCAGATAACAAAGTTATAAGAAAATAAAGTGACCAAAAAAAGAAAAAAAAACCTGTTGAGTTAAACAGAAGATCATTAAATGAATATTTTGCAAAAGTTATTTTGCACTGAATTATATTGATTACTTACTTGAGGATAAGAAGCACATCAGAGCTATTCAGGATGCCAATCAGAGTTGTACATAATAAAATGCTTTCTCCAATATTGTGAATGCTCTGATAAATAATTATATTTAATTCAGGTGGTTTAATTCAGTATAAACTGAAGACTCGCAGGAAACATTGCCAGAAAAGCAATCACATGTTCTGTCAAAAGATGAATATTTAACAATAATAAAAACAGTATCCCCGAATAAAGACAAATGTATTTTGGTATAATGATTTCTAATCATTATGTGCTCTAGTTTTGAAGTAATGTGTTTTGGCAGCAAAGGGATGGTAGTGGAACACTAGGATCTAAAATGAGAACACCAAATCTAATTTTAGAGCTAGAATTTCATTTGCCTATTAGTGAATGTACAGATGAGTTGGTATGCTGTAAGAAAAATCAATGGTGCATTTGGAAACTGCATTTTAACTGAGGAAAAGAAGGTCATAACCTGGAAGGCAAGATTTATAGTAACAAAGATTAACTACTAAGGTTAATTTTCAGTTATCCCATTGTCTTAGTGAATAAGAATCTTTAAGTGGTAGTAAGAATATTGTTTCTTGGTAGGAATATTATATCTGGTTTCTTATGCTTCCACGAACAAGTAAATCATGAAATTTAATGCTTCAGTTGATGCAAATTATAGTAGCTGCATATTCTTTTTTTCTCACTAAATCCTAAAAATAAAAGAGTGAAATTATTTTCCTAAAGAGAATTTGCTAAAATACCACATGGCTTTTAGCAAGTCATTCGGGTTTAGTCAAAGGCTATTCCTGTATTTTTGTTTGGTGATGTTTTTAAGTATGACTATGACTTCCTTCTGTTTTCTTGTAACACTGTAGACATTTATAGGTGACAGAGTTACAAAATAGGCAAAAATTAAGACCAGCTATTTTAAGTGACCTCTATTCATAAGTATCTTAAGAATCCATTATCAAAATATGACTTAAGAAAGTATTTTTTTTCTTTTTCATAGAAATGTATATCAAAATTAAAAGCACAATGTTGGCATATTTTATAATAAAGAATTAATATTTTGATACTTTAACTCTGATTGATTCTTCTAGTTAATGATAATTATGTACTTTGTAAGACTAGTTCTTTAATTTTGTGTAGAGTAGTATGCATTAGTGTGTGTCTAAAATTATTCCATTTGTTCTCTAGAATTTTGAGTGCTACATTTTTTTTGAGGATAAATAAATACAACATAAAATTAACCATTTTAAAGTGAAAAGTTCAATGACATTTAGTCCATTCTCGATGTTGTGCATTTCTGCCTAGTTTCAAAATTTTTACATTATTCTAAAAGATGTAAAATTCTATACCCATTACATAGTTGTTTCCCAGGCCCAGCCCCCAACTCCTGGCAACCACCATTGTTTTTTCTGACTCTATGAATTTATCTATTCTGAATATTTCATATAAATAAAATCATACAATTTGTGAACTTTTGTGTCTGGCTTCATTCATTTAGTTCATTTTTGAGGTTAATCCATGCTGTAGTATACATTGGAATTTAATTACTTTTTACGGGTGAATAATCCATTGTATGTATTCATTTTGTTTACTTGACCCATTCATTCGTTAGCGGACCTTTGGGTTGTTTCCACTTTGGGCTGTTGTGAGTACTATTGCTTTGAACGCTGATGTACAATTAATTATTTGAGTACCTGTTTTCAGTTCTTTTGGGTTGAGTACTACTTTCGTTAGGCGAATCATCCCTGTTTGCCAGGGACTGTGGGGTTTCCCAAGACATGGGCCTTTCAGCACTAAGTCTAGAACAGTGTCCAGACAAATTAGGATAGTTGAACTGTGGAACTCTTTTTGGATTATCCCAGGTAGAATTATTTATAATATCCAGAAATAATACCATAATTTCTACTACTTGTAGGCTGCATTTCATTATAGCTTTTCCATGCACTGGACCATGAGATTCTGGAGTCCATTTCATGTTGAAGACTGTCAAGCTTCTAGTTCAGTGCTTTATAGCCACTGTTCAATAACATTTCGAGGGTCACATTTCAGGAGGTTTTAATGAGTCTTAAAAAGTATTTGTGATGGAACTTATTGGTTAAGAACATATACATTAAAGCCACACTGCCTGGGTTCAAATTCCATCTATGAAAGCTATTGGCCCAGAGTAAGTGCTCTGTAAGTTTTTATTATTAAATATTAACTGCTTGGATTCATGAACATGGAGAGCAAGAGAAAGGGAATCAATTTTTTCTTATATATTATAATATATATTCACATTCAATGATTTCTTTTTTTTTCCACAACTATATAAATAAGTGAAACATTTTGGGGTGCCTAGGTGGCTCAGGTGGTTAAGTGACCGACTCTTGGTTTTGACTCAGGTCATGATCTCAGGGTTGTGAGATGAGCTCCATGTCAGGCTCCATGCTCAGCTGAGAATCTGCTTGAGATTCTTTCCCCTTCCTCTCCCTCCCCCTCTGCTCCTCCCCCCCCCTCCGCCCCGGTCATGCTTGGGCAAGTTCATGCTTTCTCTCTGTCTCTCTCAAGTGTAAATCAATCAATCAATCATAAAATTTTTCAGGGCGCCTGGGTGGCTCAGTCGTTAAGCGGTCTGCCTTCGGCTCAGGTCATGATCCCAGCGTCCTGGGATCGAGGCCCGGAATCATCAAGTTCCCTGCTCTGTGGGAAGCCTGCTTCTCCCTCTCCCACTCCCCCTGCTTGTGTTCCTGCTCTCACTGTCTCTCTCTGTGTCAAACAAATAAATAAAATCTTTAATTAAAAAAAATCACAAAATCTTTTAAATAAATAAATAGTAAATAAGTAAATAAGTAAGTAAGTAAATAAATAAATAAATAACATTTCACTTCAAAACATTTTCCCCCCTGGCATCACATGGAGGGTATTAAAAGTTGTAGTTTTTCATAATCTGTGTCTATTTGTATTTCTTTTCTTTTCTTTCTTTGTTTCTTTTGAGGATGTTGGTGTGTAATGTTTTTCTAATGTAGAAGGAAATAGACTAAAACCATCAACATAATGATTAAAGCCAATCATTGATGGACATTTAGAAGCCTAATTAAGTAAAAGAGGCAAAAATCAGTAACAGATTTGAAAGGCATTTGATCTGTTTAATGATTCTTTGAAATCACCCATTCTTATCAGAATTATAGCCTTGAATAAAGACAATTCACTCAGCACTTAATTAATCTTCCTTATGCAAGTTTAAGTCCCAAGTGAGTTGCCATGCCATGTGGTAAGTTCAAAAAATGATGTCTAATGTAGTCCTATTATTCCTTTAGATGATACAAGGGAGTAGAACCAATGGCGTCACTTGTGTTCTTGAACATATCACATCCAGAGGACGGCACTCTTAGAAGTGGACATACTTGGGATTTCTCTATCTTTATTTAAAATCAAATAGTTAGGGTTTGTGAGCATAAGATGACAGTCCAAAAATTTCCATGTATCTATTTTTTTTTTCTGTATTAATTACTGTGAAAACACTGGAGAACCTAAAGCATTGTCCTCACGTAGGGGTTGCTCACCCTACCACAGATTACCTGAATCTTTGAGTCAGATCTGCTTTTGCAATGTGTGTGTGTAGAGGCCTTAATGCACTCACTGTAATAAAACCTAAATAACTTGAGGATCTGAGATAGAGATTATAAATTTGATTTGTATTTAGTATGTTGAGAATAGTTGCTATCCCATTGTTATTTGAAAGCGCTTGAGACCACTATTTGGTCTTTTCTGTTCTTTATATCCCAGAATAAAAAAGTAAGTTTTCCTGACATCAGCCTTTATTTAATTTTTATCTTGCTGTTGCACAACATATTGCTGAACTATTAATCTTTAAAAGTACTGAGAATATGTTTTATTTGTGGATGACTAGAAAAGACCTAGAAACACCATTAAAAAATTGAATTGGCTTGACCAACTTGCACTAATTCTTATAAAAAAGTATTCATCTCAGTTTGCAATTAGAGTGCCAGGTTTCAGGACATTACATTTTGAGTTGCTGATGTAGAAGTGCTCAAAAACCAGTGTTTTGAAGGGAAGGATGAAGACTTTAAACCACAGCACCATGATGCATGACACTGTAATCAAGAAACAATCCTTGATACACGTTTTCAGTGAGATTCTTTTATATTATATAGTTCCCTCAGGAGGAGATGAAAGGTATTTCTCACAGAGAAAATGCCATGGCTAGTGAAGTAAATGTGTTTTACATGATTTGTAATTGCTAATATGATTCAGGTGCCTGCCCCAGATGAATTTGTGAAATAAAATCAGTTTTCTATAACACATGATTCAAACGGTCTATCAGATCAGCACACAGCAATGGAAGATTATGGTAACTTTTAAAAGACCATGACTCTTTTATGAAAAATAAAACATTCATTTTATTGATATTTTCATTTTTTATCTTAAAATTAAATAATATATGTAGTTTCTGCAGAAATGTTCAGCATGTGATTATGTGAGGTCAAAAACTGATTTTATATGAAACATTTTTTTCCAGTTTGCTGTAGTTTTCCTGATTTGGCTATAATACTTTTATATTTCAGCACCAGTTTTGAAAATTCTGATTCTAGAGTCTGTTCTCATACACTTCTGCACAATAAGCTTAAACAAATTGAGAAATATTCCCAGTTTATCATTGAGAGTTTAATTTCTGAATGTGTTTACTATAGATTGAAACTTCTCTCCTACTGGGATTTAATTTATAGGAAGATAGGTGACTGTCTTAGCTCCTCCTCTTCTTTTTTTAATGCCTAGAACAAAGCTATAAGAACAGACTCTTATAAAGAGAGAATGATTGGATTAATCTTAATTTCTCAAGCTTAACTATGTTGGTGCATATAATGCATCTTATAGCATTTTTTCTAGTAATTATTGCTCTCCTATATACCTCAAAGACCAGTTCATACAGTTATTTCACACTCAAACAGTGGACTCTCCTTCTGCTTTCTAAATTCTCTGGCAATATCTTTTTATCACACTTCACAGAGAAAATAAAAATCATTAAAAATGAATCGTGTTATCTTCCCTCTACCAAATGAATAAATTCTCTGAATCTATACCCTTTCTTTCCTTTTCTCTGGGTTTAATTTAAAGGCATGACATCTCTCTGTGAAGTGCCAGCCCCTCTCTGTGTCCTCTGGATTTTCTTACAAATTGACTTCTCAGGGACCTGAATTCCATTAGAAATCTCCTATCTCTCCTCAATCTTTAGCTGCTTCTTTATTAGGATCCCCAGAATCATCTTATAGATATGTTTTGGTAGCTTTAGTAGAAAACCAAATCAAAAAAAAGAGAAAACAGATCTCTTATAAACAAATATCTGTCCAGCTAGCACCCTGTTTGTTCTACATAATTGTTCTACTATAATCCATATATGCAAAGAGGTTGAAAAACCAATTTTTTTTAAAAAAATTCATTTAGCTGGTCAAAACCTTATTAGACTTTAACTGACAAGTCTCCTATAGTCTTACCTAAGTTACTGTGAATATTCCTATATTTTACTCCAGAAAAATTAATGGAATTTTTAACAAAAATATTTGACTTGGGGATGCTGTTAGGAAGTTATTTTGTTACATACAATAGCAGTTTCCTTACCTTTCTTAAATTGAAGTATTCAGAATTCCATAACACGTCTGACCCCCAAATTTCCACATAAGGGACTGTGGATCTGTCCCTTCCTCCTTGGTCAAACTTTTCAAGATAGTTCTCCTCACATGCTATTTTCACTTTATTGCCTCTAATTCACCATTCAACTTAACTCCAGCCTTCTCTATTGAAACTATGCTTGCTAAGGTAACTGGTAATTTCCAAGCTGACAAATTCAAGTGATATATTCCATTTCTTTCCCCCTTGATCTATGAGCACTGCTTGACTCAGTTAGTCATCTCCTGTTTCCTGAAATAGTCTTCTTAATTGTCTTCCTCCTATTACTGGGGATTATTTCCAGTCTGCTAAACAGGCTTCTTTTCTACCCACCCTGTGAAGATTAGTGTTCCTTGTAATATTTTGCTATGCTATTATCATTCTATATTCTGGAAACATGAGTATACCATCCCCACTCATCGCCTAGCTTTCAAATAGTGATTCCCAAACATATGCATCCAAACTCTACAGCTTTCATTAGTGTAGTCCTACACAGCCAGTTTGGAATGTGGTAGTCTCCCCTGGGATGTTTTATTAGCACCTCAAACTTCTTGTTTCAAATTTAACTCATATTTTTCTTCCCTGAACCCTTCCTTGACAGAATGAAACTAAACTAAAACTACTTTTTTCTCCATTCATTAATTTGAATTTTTAATGTATTTTCTAAAACCTTAGCACTCTTCCAGGCACTAGGAATATATCAGTGGAAGAAATAATTGTGGTCTCTGCATGGAGAAGACTAGATTGCTAAACTGTAAATTAAAATAAATTTGATATTTCCATCTTGTTACTTTTTATAAATGAACGGAAGTAAAGTAACCGAGTTGCTGGGATAAAGCAAATCTTTTGGTTTGGGTACTTGTGATGGGTGGGCTGAAAAAGCTTTTTTGAAGAGAAAATATTGAAGCTGGACTCTGGTGAGATTGGCCTGATGATGCCATGATTAGACTAGAGGAAAGGGAAAGAGTCCTTAGTGGAATGGCAGAAATGAGGGCACTATGGTGAAAATAAACTTCAACTAGATAATAAGAATAAGTAAAGTTTTGCACTTCTGTTTAACAATAGATTTCATGTTTTAAAATTATTTAATGCCATTTGAAATGACAAATTCAACAACTTTTTTTTGACAATAGTACAGAGTTGAATTTCTTCCGGAAGTATTTCTTATGCACCTCCCCCCATTTGTTTTCTTGACCAAAATCTATGATTTGTTATATTAGAATATTCTTGAAAAGAGAATGTCTCCTCAATATTTGAAAACTCATTAAAAGGAACAACTTAAAACTTTTGAGAATTTTTTTTCAAAATCTCTTTTGAAAAAACTCTTAAAGCATCCTAATCATTTTATTTTTAATGTATTCTTAGGTTGGTATGAAGCCTTTAACTAATCCTTTTTTAATCATTAATTCCCACTCCTCTCTGTACATTGAGTTGAAATAAAGGAAGATGACCCATGTTATTACTCAAGATTACAATTTTAGGGATTTTTTTTAAAGATTTTATTTATTTATTTGAGAGAGAGAGAAGCAGATTCCCTGCTGAGTTGGGAGCCTGATGCGGGACTCAGTCTTGGGACTCCGGGATCATGACCCGAACCGAAGGCAGTCGCTTAACCAACTGAGCACCCAGGTGCCCACAATTTTAGGGATTCTAAATGATGGATAGGATTTGGCTGATTACAACATATAGAAAAGTGCTGGAGAGTACAAGAAAAGTTTACTATTTTATACAAACACAATCTTACTTTCAATCTGCAATAAAGGTAATTAATAATAACTCTCAATTTTTAATGTTTACCATGTGCCAACACTGTACTAAGTATTTGAAATATGTTATGCAACTTAGTCCTGAGAACAATCTTATAAACTAGGTACCTCTATTTCACAAATTTGCAAATAGATTTAGGGATGTTAACTAGCTCACCTGAGATCACAGATGTAAGCAATAAAGCCAGGCTTCAAAACTGTTTGACAGCAGAACCCATGGTCTTCAGTTGTTTTTCATCTCCCTTATGTGAGTATGACATAAAAAGAACAATGATCTGAATCAAGTACTTATGACCAAAAATTGAGTACTTATTATCTATGGGAGCACAAGATTTCTTGCTCAAAACACAGACACATGAAAAGATGCTCAACATCACTAATCATCGAGGAAATACAAATCAAAACTACAATGAGATACCACCTCACACCTGTCGGAATAGCTAAAATTAACAACACAAGAAATAACAAGTCTTGACAAGAATGTGGAGAAAGGGGGGCCCTCTTGTACTGTTGGTGGGGATACAAACTGGTGCATCCACCCTGGAAAACGGTATGGAGTTTCCTCAAAAAGTTTAAAATAGAACTACCCTACAACCCAGCAATTGCACTATTTACCCAAAGATTACAAAAATGCTAAATCAAAGGGATACATGTACCCTAACGTTTATAGCAGCATTTTCTAAATAGCCAAATTATGGAAACAGCCCAAGTGTCCATTGACTGATGAATGGATAAAGAAAAGATGGTGTGTGTGTATGTATACATATATATATATACACACACACACACATATATGTGTATATATATATGATGGAATATTACTCAGCCATAAAAAGAATGAAATCTTGCCATTTGCAATGAAATGGATGGAGCTAAAGAGTATAATGCTAAGTGAAATAAGTCAGTCAGAAAAAGACAAATATCATAGGATTTCACTTTAAGAAACAAAACGAATAAGGGGGAAAAAAAGAGAGAGGCAAATCAAGAGACTCTTAACTATAGAGAACAAACTGATGGTTACCAGAGGGGAGGTGAGTGGGGGAGATGGGTAAAATAGGTGTTGGGGATTAGGAGTATACTTATTGTGATGAGCACTGAGTAATGTATAGAATGTATAGAATTCTTGAATCACTATATTGTACACCTGAGACTACACTGTATGCTAACTAACTGGAATTTAAATAAAAACTTAAAAAAAGTTCACCTAAATTGAATGAGGTTTGAAACATTGTGTGTATGGTGAGATAACTCAATAGAGAAACTGGTATCAGATCTTATTTTTGGCTGATTATATAATAATTAAACCTTACTCTTCTCATATAACCATATAATCCAGAAGTAATAACTTTAATTAAATGGTAGAAGGGACAATAGACTTTCTAATCCTAAATCATATTCCCATTTATTAAAAAAAAGAATATTTTTACATAGAAAGCAACTCCAATGTAAATGCAACAAAATATATATTGGTGTGAAGTACAGTTTTTTGCAGAGCGTACAATTTAGATTCTAATATCTAATGTCATTTACCTGGTTTATTAATTTCAGAACGGAGTCATTAATGATTTGAGACTCCAGAATGCATTCACCACTGCACCAGAGTAAAAAGTACCACTAACATCAGCAGAAATGTCAGAGATATTAATGTGGCTTTTTTAAACCTCTAGAGTTGCTGACCTAGTTTTAATTGATAGTCTATGATGCTAAGAAGAAAGAATTTGTGGCCTGGAGAGAAGAAAATATTCTTTACAAAGCTGCAAAGACAGAATCACTTAAATCCAGTGTTCCATTTTTGACTTGCTATGTAAGATAATAAAAAAATATGAGTAAAGTGTAATGAAAGCAATTCTCCATTGACCTTGTATAGTGTCTAACACAGCAATATGTAGTCAGTACTACAAACCCTTCTGGGTGATTCCTTTTGTATAGAAATGGTTTTACCCAACTTTGTATATGCCTAGGACCTTCTCACCTAGAATCAGGAATCGGTCTAAAAATTATTTTTTAGGTAAGCCTTTCTCTCCTATCTAAAATATTTAGCTAAGTGTATTCCTGTTATTGTCTGAAATAGTATTATGTTGGCCACCTAGTGCTTCCCAAATTTTCATTCATTAACTTTTTTATTCATTTGTTTATGGTATATCTCTTTCACTAAAATCTAAATTCCATCATTGTCATATAACAGGTATGTAATACATATTTGCTAAATAAGTGCTATTGGGTAATTATGTACTTATACTAGATGTAGGCTACATGTGTCCTCACACCGTTACAGTCTCATGAATGAGAACAAACAGATCACCTAAGACAAATGTCACAGTTTTTAAAGGGACATTTTCTGTTGTTATTCTGATATAAACCTGACATTTCTGGATTGTTGTAAAAGATGTTAATAATGCTTCATACTTGCGGTGCCTGGATTGCTCAGTTGGTTAAGCGCCTGCCTTTAGCTCAGGTCATGGTGTCAGGATCCTGGGATGGAGCCCCATTATCAGGCTCCCTGCTCAGGGGGGAGCCTGCTTCTCCCTCTCCCTCTTCCCCTCTGCCTGCTTGTGCTCTCTCTCAAATAAATAAATAAAATCTTAATTGATTGATTTTATTAATGAGCTCACTTCTGTTTCCATGATATTAACTGTCTCTAAATGAACATATTTAAAATCAATGTTTCAAGACTATAGTTTCAAGACTATACTAAGATTCCCAGAGGAATTCACAGAGGACAAGAAATTCCACCCGGCTGAAATACTCCATAACCAGTGTCAGCTTAGCATAAAACTAAAGTTCAGTAACTTTAATTAAAAACAAAAATAAAAACAAAAACTCTCCCTACTACTCTCAGTTTACCCATGGAAAATAGATTTTACTAATGGCAATTATCCTTATGATCTTTTAGACACAGATGTATGAATAAAACATTTTACCTGGTGAGGTTTTTTTTGAAAAAGTTATTTATTTATTTAGGAAATGTGATGTTTTATCATAACAATTTTATGACAAACAAAAAAGTTTATTGAACTCTGAGAAGCACTTTTAACAGAATATTTTCAGAATATTTTCTGTAAGAGAAAGTAATAAATGCAGTGATTGGCATGTGAGGACTCCTCTGTTATTTGGTGAAGTGTTTCCTTCTCCAGTCTTTCCACAGTTGTTGAGAAAGCTTCCCTAAGTACTTTCCTTTACTTCTGCATTTCTTTAAAAAGGTTGCCAAGTGTTTGAAAAGTGATCTATTTATTCAAGCTTAATTGCATTTACTGTTTTAAAATGCCAGAGTATCCAAACCATTTGCCAGCATTCTTTTGTGTAATACTAATAATAGTGCTATAGAAATTGTAAATGAGAGAGCATGCTAAGTGAAATAATTTTACTGAGCCCTTAACCTAGTTCTGAAGCTTCTTAACACAATTGTAATTCATCCAAGCATCTTTTAATTATTTGAAAGGGTTTATTTGAAAGTATTTAGTTGAATTGGTGTTTTTAGATTTAGAAAAAAAAATCAGTATAAAAACTTAAAAAAATAAAACTTCTCAACCTTGAGTAGATCTCACAGAATCTTCACATTTTTATTAAATATTACTGTGTTAACTGTGTTTAACTATTTGAACACTAGGAAAGTGAAGTGTTACATTGTTATACTTAAAATCATATGGAATACAATTGAAATCCTAACAGGGTCATTGATTTATTCATAGGTTCAATTGAAGATGCTTATGTTTTGTATTGTACAACTCAAAACAGAAAAATATAAAGTTTTAAAAATAAAATAATGATTATGGTACTAAAAAGATTTATCAACTTTAAAAAAATAGTGTTTACTAGTTATTTTGAATTGAACAGAATTGCAGCTATTTAGTATGCAATATAGTCATGAGTATTACATGAGGGACATAAGATTATGCTGAAAAAAAAATCTAGATTATTCAAACAAAACCTCATCCAGGAAGATACTCGAATATTCTCTTCATTTTTGTAACAGAGGATTATACAGGTGGCAATTATCCAATTTCAACTTTTGATACACTGCTATGCCATTTTAATTTATTCTCCAAAATATAGGCTTTGAAAAGTATCCTAGATGCAATTGTTTAGATTATTAATAAATATGCTTAAGAATCTGGAAAACACATTTGTGGTTGTTTTTTGCCTGAATAACTTAGGTAAGTTTGGGGAAATAAATTGAAAGACTGGGAGAGGGCTAACAGGTATCTTGAAGTGGAGTACATAGAAGGAATAGTAGTTTGAACACAACTCTGGATCACTGGTCCATTTTCAAGTCCTCCCTTGTCTTTCCTGTGTAGACCCAGTCATAATCCACCTCCTTGGGTGCCATCATGGTAGTAGGGAAGATTGGTGTGGAGACAAAAACTAGTATAGTACTTGTTCCTAATCCTGTTCCTAAGAATGTACAATTTACATCAGTGGTTATTAACCTTACTGCACAGGATGTGTGAACATTCCCAAACTTACTTGCAAAATATTCTAGGAAATTAGTAAGAGGATTTTCTTGGGGGGAAAGATGGATATTTTTATCAGATTCACAAATGGCAGCCATGAATCTCCAAAAAGTGTTGAAAAACACTGGGAAGTAAAAATAAACCATTTTTCAAAAGGGAAAAGAACTTATGCTTCAAGAATAAAAACACCTTGTGCTTACATGCTTAAAATTTTTGTGAGGTTCTTTGCTCATAAAATCACGGAATCATGGATCTGGAATAGATATTAAGAAAAACTGCACTCATAATCTCAAAAGTGAACAATACTGTTTCCTTCAAGTATAGGAAATTAAACCTAGCATCTTTCTTTATAGAATAATCCAGAACTCCTTGTGGTCTCAGAATGCCTTTTCTAGTGACTAGCATATGGAATTCTTTTTTCACCTTGAGAACATTTTCCCTCACATTGCTTGTGGTAAAGAGTCATTTAATCTACTGTCAAACATTTCTTCTCTATAGTAAATTCATGTATGTCACCACTCTTCACAACAGTTTTATCTTTAATTGTCCACACTGTACCCCTTTGGTGCTTTTTGAAGTGGGAGATCCTCTGCTATGTATGAGATCCATTTATAGAAAAGTATTTTCTATATACTCCATGTCAACTTTAAAAAGGATCAAATTTGCACCTTATTGTTTTACCTTAATAATTTTAAATAATAAATTTATAAACATTTATTTAAAACATTTCTTTGGGGTGCCTGGGTGGCTCATGGGGCACCTGGATAGCTCAAATGGTTAAGCGTCTGCCTTGAGCTCAGGTCATGATCCCTGGGTCCTGGGATCGAGCCCCATGTAGGGCTCCCGGCTCAACGGGGAGCCTGCTTCTCCCTCTCCCTCTGCCTCTCTCCCTGCTCATGCTCTCTCTCTCTCTCTCTCTGTATCTCTGTGTCTCAAATGAACAAATAAAATCTTAAGAAAAAACATTGAATAGTTTGTGCAAATTTTATATCTTATGATATAATCATGTCTCATATTCTAACATTAAAATGATTCGGAAGTATCTCATGGTATTTCTATCTTAACTGGTCTCATTTCTATCTTTTTTCTGACAGAATCCATTTTGTCTGATGCTTTACACATTCCTTTGCTTAGCTAATTATGCTAGTTTGCCCCTTTTGTATATATGGTTAACTCAACTTAGTCTTCTTGCTCTCTTGTATCTTTAAGGTGCTTCTTTTGCTAATTGTAACATGTCTAAATTTTATCAAAATTGAAATCCTAAAAATTTTTTTTAATCTAAACATTCAGTATTCTAGCAGTTTTTAGCCATCATATTGTCTTGGACCATTTGTACATGGAATCATCAAATTAACAATGATCTGATTTCTGAAAGGCATTTGGGGCATATTTCATCAGGTTGATTATATTTACTGGTTAAACATAATCAAATTAAGTTAATGGACAATGCAGGTAGAGCCTTATTTGGACATGTTTAGCCTAAAAGTGGATAGAGTCAGAGATCTAGACTTGATGATCATAATCTATATTTAATTTTAAAGGCAACCAATGAACTATTTATCATATTTCCTGTCAAATAGGAATAAACATCTGGAAAAATGATGTTTCTAATATACAATTGCATTTCTCCTGAAGATAAATTGAATATTACTAACAGTTTGTTTAAACAAAAATTTTTTGTAACGGTCAGTTTCATGCATGTAAACATAACTGATGGATCTATATTTCATTTTTGCATACATAGAATAATTGATTTTCAAAACTCCTTCCTCCATTTTTTTTTCCTTTTATAGCCCAGCCACAGAGTTGCAAGTGCTGGAAATAGCCAGTTCATTTTTCTTGTAGACCTTTCATTAAAATGCATAACTTACTTTGAAAGGATTGATTATAATGGTCATTGCAGACTTGGCTAAGGATATATGCTGATGAGGACGTAACTTAGCAAAGTCACCAAATTAATAGCTTTACAAGATGATTATAATGAGCAGCATTAATATGCAGGAGTTTTATTAATTTACAAGAGGCTTTTTTTGTGTTTGATAATAGGCAAAGAAAAAATGTTTTACCTTAATTTTCTTCATTTACTTTGAAATGCAGGGAGTCATATGTAAACAGAAAAAAGAGGAGAGGCTCATCAAACAATCATTATTAAAAAGAAATCAAAGGTAGTCATGAAAGCATAAAATTTCCTTTTATATAAAGTTGGTTTTCCATTATCTCTGGCTTCACTGATCACTATACAGGTGAGGTTATTGCTTTTTCAGTTTTATTAATAAACCTATTAGTACATAAATAGCCTTCTGGCCTTTCCTAAACAAATGGAAAATGAAATCATTTCATTATCCCCAGGGTTTCATGCACTCCTGGTTATAGAACTATCCCTGAAGGAATGGCTCTGTTTACAAGAAAATGTTTATCTTGAAGACTTTTCAAATTGGATTCTGTTTTTTGTATTCTTTAGATTTTATAACCAGAAATGGAATATTATTTGAAGCCTTGCTCTTTTTTACGAAAAAACCTTGAAAAAATATTAAAGGCAATTCCAAAAAAAGGGACAAAGCATGAGTCCTGTCAAATTGCAAAACTTCAAGAAAAAGAAATATGAGAATAGGCATTTTGGTGTCAAAGAAGGGTATTTTATTATAGTGCAGTGATATTTCATAGGAGTTGAATGTTTTAATTTTCAAATGGCCTTCAAAGTAAGAAAATAGGAAAGCACCAACTATATGCCAGGCCTAATAACGTGTTCTGGGTAGCGAAAGATAAATAGCCCATATCCCATTCATTCATTTATTCATACTCAGATAAGCCTAACTCTTCTGAAACTAAGAAAGTCCTTGTCACCTGCCCTAAAGCCCCAGAATAATTCCTTAAGCTTTACATACAGAAGATAATACCTTAATTTGCCACAAACTGGTTCTTTGCATTGCAACACAAGTCAGAAAGGTATTAAAGGTGATTTTAAAAGCAGTGATTTTTATGCTCCTGTTTGGTGCCCTGTAACTGCTTTATTATAGCAGGCTAGCATTAATTGAATATCTCTTTTAAAAGATTTTTTTTATTTATTGGACATAGAGAGAGTGAGAGTGAGAGAGAGCATAGGCAGGGGAAGTGGCAGGCAGAGGGAGAAGCAGGCTCTCTGCTGAGCAAGGAGCCCGATGCAGGACTGGATCCTAGGACCCCGGGATCATGACCTGAGCCAAAGGCAGCCGCTTAACTGACTGAGCCACTCAGGCACCTGGAATATCTTTTTAACACACTGAATTTCAAAGGACTCAATGAAGCTGCAAGGAAGAAAACAAGTAAAAAAACAAGGAAGTGAGAAAGCAGGGATCTAAAGAAGAGGCTTGATAGCTGATCTGCCACTTACAAGAAATGAAGACTATTAGTTGGTTCGATGATAAAGTGTGATGGAATAAGACAAGGGAATCATTATAATTAACCAGTTCCACACTTCATGCTTTGGTCTAGATGGTTCAAAATGATTACAGACAAACCATTCTTGTGAATTCTTTGAAAGCAAATGGATAGTCCTCAGGTCTGCAACTACAGTGTCCAGTTCAGTGCTTGATGGATGAAATGCACTAAAATTTTTGTTGACCAAATGAATTAATTTATGAATAAAAATGAATATAACCTAGAATCTAGAGGGTGACACTTTTCCATTACAATACAGTTCATTTCAAACATATTTATTGAGGAATCTTTGTATTTAGAATACTTTATTTCTCTCTATAGGTGACTTAAACCAATAAAATGCCTGAAAGAATTGTTTAAGATTATTGCATTCTAATTGAAAAGCTAAAAGAGTTACTTAGATCCTAAGTTACTTAGGTAACTTATGAGTTACTTAGGATCCTAAGTACATTATATATATATATGTGGAAATGAAAAGAGTAATACATGCCTGATGTGGCTTACCTAAACATTCAGATAGATTTTGCCAAATGTGTGCTTTAGGTTCCTATTCTGTATCAAAAATCAAATAAGGGCGCCTGGGTGGCTCAATTGGTTAAGCAACTGCCTTCGGCTCAGGTCATGATCCTGGAGTCCCGGGATCGAGTCCCGCATCGGGCTCCCTGCTCAGCAGTGAGTCTGCTTCTCCCTCGGACCCTCCCCCCCCTCAAGCTCTCTCTATCTCATTCTCTCTCTCAAATAAATAAATAAAATCTTAAAAAAATAAATAAATACAATAAAAATAATTATAAAAATCAAATAAATCACAGTTCTCTCTATGAAATCTCTACAAAACCATAGGGAAGATATCAAGGTTTCTCCTTAGAAAACTTAGGTGATGTAATTCCTAAGGTAAGGTATAGAATTCTTTAAAAATTGTACAAGAACATTCATTATTAGTTTTTTATTAAAGTTAATGAAAAATTGGGGTCATAAAAATGAGCTTACATGCCCATGGAAATTCATAAACACTTAAAATAATTGCCTTTAAGAGTATACAACTATTAAAATATTTCTTATTTAAAATAAGAAAAATAAAACAATTTCAGTACCTGAAAACCATGACATTTAAATTTTGATTGAAGACAATCTGAATATATTCTATTCACTTTCTGGCTTATGGGGTATTTTGCTATTTATGTATATTAGTATAAATGTTCACTTAAGAATCACAACTGAGTAGCCTCCTGGTTGTCTTTCTAGGTTCTACTACCTGCTTAGAAGAACTATTGTGTTTTTTTGTGTGTGTGTGTCCACATTTGATCGAGAAGAAGGCTAAGTGCTGTGTTTTGCGATATTCACCCTTATATAATAACGATACAGTTTACTGTATGTGAACAAAAAATTCCATTTTCGTTTCTAAATGTGAACTCTCAGTATTAAAGGTCAAAGTTTTCTTAATTCATTTGTAGAATGCTTTCATATCCATTTCTCAATTTTCCTACTTTCCTGAAAGGTGCTACCTCCTGAATCTAGAGGGGACATGATTCATTGAAATGGCAATTTACCAAATGTTCAGTGAATCTATTTACTTATCAATATTCCTTTTAGAATGCCCCTAAGAGATGCAATGTCTCATTTTCTAGTCCCAAAGGACAGCAGGCAATTTATGCATAATAACTATCTGTTACATTTCCCTAACACATTCACTTTACTTGTGTTTTATATGTGAAATGTTTACCAGGAGATTAACAATTTGTAGAAGTCCTGACATAGCTAATGTAAAATAATATAATTCAATTTGAAAAGCTATAATTTCAAGTGATGCAGTTTACACTGCTCTTCTTAGTCAAGGTAGGATAAAGCAACCTTCCTGTCAGAGATGATTGGATAATGTGATACATTACCTGATTAGAAAATGATTCTGGGAAAACAACCCATTTCTCTATATTAATCTGACTTGTTTAGTGTTCTCCCTCTCTCTGAATTTAGATGAGGTGCTCTGCACCAACCTAATTCTTTTTTATGTGTGTTGGCTTTTTTTTTTTTTTTTTGTAAAGTACAGTTTTCTCTAAACTGCTTAAATTATGGCAGTTTTGCGAAGTTCTGAATAGTTTTTCAAATGTCTTGAATTTTAATTTGGTGCATTTTCCTTCATGACAATATGTGTGGGTGGCAAGAAGAAATTGAAAAACTGGTAACTTGGTGGGTTTCAATAATATGTAACAATATTTTTATATAGCTAATATCACTCTGCATTTATATGGCACCTTTTATTAGGTAGTTTCAAATGTTTTTAATTTTTTATAAAAGGAAATTAGAGACACAGATAAAAAAGACCATTCAATTTTACCAAGCAAGTTAATAAATGCCAAATAGTAACCAATGTCTTTTCTGTGATTTTTAAATGTTCAATTGAGAATGGTAGAAATCACTTGTCAATTGTCGAATACTAGAACTTTCATATATTGTGCTAAAAATGTTCCCAATCTCTAAGAATCCATAAATTACATTTTACAAGATATAAGCAATTGTCCTTTTCTCCATTATTCAGGTTGAACTCACTCAGATCTCTTCTCAGTGTCACTCAATGCACTATGTACTGCCTTGCCAGTAGAATGCCAAATAAGGACTGTGATGTTCTTCTTCCCTTGATAGGTTTGTTGTTGTTGTCGGAATATTTTTACGTGTGATCCTAGTTGTTTTCTCCAAGCTTCTTTTCCAGTGATACAAGTGAAAAGCCAAGTAGAGTTTATTCACATCCTACAATATAGACTTTTTGTCTCAAAGTATACTTTAATGGTCATATAGTGTAACTCTCTCAATACATGAATGTGGAAACTGAGGCCCAAAAAGATAGATGGACTTTCTCTAAATCAAAGAGGAAATTAATGGAAGGACTGTAAATTCAAATTGTACTCTTTATGCTGCATTTCAAGAATATAAATGTCCCCATTCTTTTTATTCTACCATTATTTAATTAAACCTGGACCAATTTCATCATATCGCCAAAGAATTCTTTTTGTTTGTTTGTTTGTTCTTTAAAGCTACCAATTGGGTCACCTGGGTGGTTCAGTAGGTTGAGCATCCAACTCTTGATTTTGGCTCAGGTCAGGATCTCAGGATCCTATTGAGCTCTGCCTCGGTCTCCATGCTCAGCGTGGAGTCTGCTTCAGGATTCTCTCTTCCCCTCTGTCCATCCCCCTATTCATTCTCTCTCTTTCTAAAATGAATTAGCTGAAGAGAAGGGAGGGGGTTGGGGTAACTGGAAGACGGACATTAAGGAGGGCATGTGATGTAATGAGCACTGGGTATTATATAAGACTGATGAGTCATGACCTCATTAATTGAATTTAAATTTAAAAACTGGAAAAAATAAATAAATTGAGTTTATGGAAAAAATAAATAAGTCTAAAAAATATAAAGGTAGCAATGTCAAAGGATTTGCCTGTTATTTGCTTGCTATTTGACCACGAAACTTTCTACTTCCTGCTTTATTCTACA
Organism: Callorhinus ursinus; assembly: GCF_003265705.2. Taxonomy (NCBI): domain Eukaryota; kingdom Metazoa; phylum Chordata; class Mammalia; order Carnivora; family Otariidae; genus Callorhinus; species Callorhinus ursinus. The sequence goes on from NW_027397066.1 coordinate 135,175,885, forward strand.
TGGAAATTTAATTCTCTAGTTTGATTTTCTCCTTTCTTGTATTTTTAAAGTACTATTTCTTGCTTTGCACATTTTTTGAAAACTCTTTTCTGGATTAATGACCTTAGTCTCTGGCTTGGTTTTTATCTATTCATTTTTTGTTCAATTACCTCTGTGTATAGGCCAGAATCACTGTTTTTCTAAAAAACACTTTATTGAGGTATGATTGACATGCAAAAGTCTATGAAACCATCACCATCTTCCTGCCCTCTTTATTTTTGTGTAAGAAGAACATTTAACATAAGATATACCCTCAACAAATTTTTTTTAGCAAAATTTTAAGTGTATAGTATAGTATTGTTAACCTAAACATTTGAAAAACCTAGACATTTGAAAAACTATTCAGAACTCTGCTGTACAATAGATCTCTGGGACTTACTAATTTTGTATAAAACTACAACTTTATCCACTTTGACCAATACTTCCTGTTTTCCCTTTCCCCCAGCCACCATGGTAACCACATTCTACTCTCCACTACTGGGAGTTTGACTATTTTATATACCTCATATAAGTGGTATCATATAATATTTGTTTTGTTTTGTTTGCATCTGGTTTATTTTACTTAGCATAATGTCCTCTGGTTTCATCCACATTGTCACAAATGGCAAGACTTCCTTTATTTTTAAGATTGAATAATAGTCCATTACATGTAAATACCATACTTTCTTTATCCATTCATTCATTAACGGACACTTAGGTTGTCCATGTCTTGGCACTGTGAATAATGCAGCAATAAACAAGGGAGTACCGATATCTATTTGAGATCCTGATCTCAATTTTTCAAAAATATATATCCAGAAGTGGTATTGCTGGATCATATGGTAGTTCTACTTTTAATTTTTGCATATTAGGAAAGACAGTTTCATGTGTGCAGTCTTTCCATCCCAGCTTGACTGCTTAAGAATAAGACTTAGCCTTGGAACACTTCCTAAGCAAGAAGTATAGAGCCCACATAGCCTTTGCCAGGGCTATCACTTTATGGGGGAATATCTTTTCCTGTTCATGCTCAGTGCACTGTGTTCATTTTAAGTGTGTGCATCAGTGGGCCCCAGGCAAGCTGTGAGCTTTCAGTATTTCAGACTTCCTGGGGAAGTGGTAGGGAGGAGTGGTCCTACTATAGCAACACGTAGGCCAATTGTCCCATGTTGTCTGCAAGAGGACCTGATAGCCATGGGGGGGGCGGGCAAAAGATACTATCAAAGCTGAAATTGTTCTGTCTCTTCTCAGTGTGAGTAAGTGTTGTTCCAGCTAATGCTTGACTATGTTCGTTTTGTTGGTGACTCCAATATCAAAATGCAGTGGGCAGAAACATTTGGATTTCTATTCCTATAGTGATTATCTTTGCTATCCTTCATGTGGTTGGAGTGTTCCCCTAGCATTGGTTACTGGTGCATGGTTTTCTTCTCAACTGAAGAAACTCATAATGGCTGCACTAATATGCATTCCATCCAGTAGGGTACAAGGGCTTCCTTTTCTCCACATACTTGGCAACACTTGTTATCTTTTGTCTTTTTGATAATAAGCATTCTAATAGTTGTCAAAGGATATATCACAGTAGGTTTGATTTGCATTTCCCTCATAATTAGTGATGTTGAGCACCTTTTCATATACGTGTTGGCTATTTCGATGTCTTCTTTGGAGAAATGCCTATTCAGGTCCTTTACCCATTTTTAAATTAGGTTATTCATATTTTTTCTATTGAGTTGTATGAGTTCCATATATATATATGGAATAATATATATAAATATTAATCTTTTCACATGTATATGGTTAGCAAATATTTTCTCTCAGTAGATTGCTTTTTTATTTTCATGGTTTTTTAGTTTGATGTAATCCTATTTGTCTATTTTGTTTTTGTTACCTGTGTTTTTGATGTCATATCTAAAAAATCATTGCCAAGGCCAATGTCAAGAAGCTTTTTCTGTGTTTCCCCACCCCCCTGAAGAGTTTTACAGTTTTAGGTATTGTGTTTAAGTGTTGAAACCAGTTTGAGTGGATTTTTGTTTATATGTAAGGTAAGGGTCCAATTTTATTCTTTGGCATGTGGATATCCAGTTTTCCTAGCACCATTTATTAAAGAGATAAAAATGCCACTTGAGAGGTACCTATACTCATAAATTTTTATAAACTCTGGGTACAGACTTTTGGGTTAAGCTTTGTTGGCAGGGGATGTGTATTGTGGAGTGATGATACACAATTACTCACATAGATATATCAAAGATCACGTGCATCTGTTATTCCTCTGATACCCATAATGTCTTCCCTCTCCTCTTAGAATAATCCAGTTTCATGAAATTTTGGATTTCCTTGTTATGGATGGGCTCATTAGTAAGAGAGCTTTTCTCTCCTGTGACCTATTGAAATGGATCTGTAATCAATAGGAATCCACTGCTGTGTAAGGAATGTTCTGGAAAACCACATGTGTAGCCATGGGTCTCTAAATTTTATCTGGCTGCTGGCATAACAGTTGTGATAAGAGATACTGAAAACAAGTGGGAACTATAATTCCAGTATGGATGGTTGCTAAAGAAATACTTCTAGATCTTTATTAAAATGTTCTTCATATCTATAGACAGAAAATCTGTTAAGCCATGGCAGAAAATGCCATAAATCATGGTTAGATAGATAAAAACATGGAGTGCTATAAGAAGTCTTCTTTAAAAATGGAATATTAACTAATAATCATATTTGGAAGTCTGGTGATTGGGATAGCTCATGTATATAAAAGAGTTCACTGACATAATAGGACAGTACTAAGAGATTTGTAGTTAGTTGCAATGGAGAAAATAAAGGCTATAGTTTTGGAGTGAACATCTGCTACTACATAGATGGTGATAGAACAAAGAACCTGTCATAATTTAGTGCCTATATATGTCCAAAAAACGAATATGAACTCTTGGTCATCAGGTCTATTAGTAGGCAGAGGTAATCCAGTGTTAGACTCTCTACCTTCCTGTCTAAAAAATCCCTATTAGTTAAATCAAATAACTAAATGTACAGATAACTAAATGTTCATGTAAGCAGCCTCAAAAATTGCCTGGTACTTAATGTTTTGCAAGCATTTGTTTTTATTATTAAAAACATTTGGACATTCTAGGAAAGGAAAGAATGGATACAGTAGATACATATAAGAGATTCAGATTATCTCCAGGAAGGACAGTGTTTCAATTCATATATTTTTCTTTTTTTAAAAAAGAAAGATTTTATTTATTTATTTGACAGAGAGAGAGACAGCTGGAGAGGGAACACAAGCAGGGGGAGTGGGAGAGGGAAAAGCAGGTTTCCCATCGAGCAGGGAGCCCCACACGGGGCTGGATCCCAGAACCCTGGGATCATGACCTGAGCTGAAGGCAGACGCTTAACGACTGAACCACCCAGGCACCCCTCAGTTCATATATTTTTCCAAACAATAGTAATAAAAGATCTCTACAGACCTTTAAAATGGCCAGCTGGACTGGAACTTTGCTCTCAGATTTCCAGCTCTGATGCCAAAATTGGAGCCAAAAGTTGGATAGTTGCTTCCAGAGGATCCTAGAGAAACTCTGCTTCTGCATTTTCTGTGTGATCATTACTCTTCATTGGCTAAATTTTCAGCAATCATTTTCAAATCTGGAAGTCACTTCTGGAAATAGCTCTGAAACTTTTATTTCCTTATGGAAATGTAATAGGGGTAGAATTGTATTTTAATATTTGCCAATACAATATAAAAAGATAACATACAATCTTTGTAAAATAGTTATTAAAGGAAGTTTACAAAAAAGGCAATAAAAATCAATGATTCTAGGGCTGTCTAGATCTTCCATATAGTCCTGTTTTATAGAACTGGGTTTATACATTTAAAAATGTATTTTCCTTTCCATGTAAAGCATATCTCATGATTTTTTTTTTTACATATATGAGTTTAAGCACCTTAGAAGACTGAAAATACAAGGCACAATATGGAAAAAATGGCCAAAGGTCCCTTGTGCAAGGAAATAGGTGAACTGACACACTTGTGTTGTCCCCTGCAAAGTTCCCCCTTCTTTTTTTAAAGATTTTATTTATTTATTTGAGACAAAGAGATACAGAGAGAGAGAGCATAAGCAGGGAGAGAGGCAGAGGGAGAAGGAGAAGCAGGCTCCCCACTGAGCCAGGAGCCCGATGTGGGGCTGGATCACAGGACCCTGGGATCATGACCCGGGCCGAAGGCAGACACTTAATGACTGAGCCACCCAAGTGCCCCAGTTCCCTCTTTTTGATGAGTTTTGTGTCAGAGAAATGGCTCAGGTCTAGAAAAAGAATCTGTGTCAGAGATATGGCTCAGGTCCTTGAAAAAGGATCATATGTTTTCCATTTCAGTGACTGACATCAGCCTTCTGCTCCTGAGCTTTGCATAAATCAATGATGTTTTTGGTGTCTGTTCTTATATTTTATCCTTAGGAATAACACCATTTATTATTGCCACAGGTCAAGAACTCTGGGTCAAAAACTCTTTGTTATCACTGCAATCTGGGCTGCCATTTAGATAATTATGAGCAGATTAATTACATTGATTAATTATCACCATCTGGTGTCTGATTTTCTATAGTCCTATTATCCCATTAGCACTAGGGAGCCTAGTTTCAAGGTACCATCTTCAATCTCCTATCTCAATCCTGGACTTCAGAAGAAGACCACCAAAAGTTTCTCATGAAATGCTCTCTCACTAGTGCTTTCCTTATTATTCTAGCAAAGAGTTTGTCCTTTGGTCTTTCTTGGGGAACATAGTGAGCTGGTGGACTTTGGTCTCCCCCAATAAATCTTTTCCAAAATGCACAAGTCCATGAGCCATGTAACCCCTTCTTCAATACTCTAAGAAGGCAATTTTGGTTTCTTTACCTCATTTCCTGTAAACTATTGTCATTACTAAGTTTCAAGGAGCCATCCCAGCAGGAGGAGAGGGTCTACCCCAGGTGTCTTTTTTTAGGACGTTGTCTTCTGAATCATAGGAGAGTGTAACTGTATCAATAAACTCTCTCTAATCCAGTCCTTTTATTTAATGTCCCAATACTGGAGTCCAACATCTTCAAAATCAACTTCCAAATATATTCTCCAAATTTCTGGTGGTTTATATTGTGTAGGACCTACGTTATTTTGGTAAATAATATATTTTCTTCTGCAACAAGGATGATGTTTCCTGTGTTGACTCTTGAACCTAGTTAACTGGTCTAGAGGAAATCATAATAGGCAAGGACAGATTGTGAGAGGATTAACCATTGTCATGTGAGGATCTATCTCAGATGAAGACTTTGCGTGTTCTCTAGCTAAAGAAAGTTTTCTTTCCTCTAATTGGAGCTCTTCTGGACCAGACTGTTTAAAAGTTCCTATTTCAAGTCTCAGTTTCCTCTTTCTTCTGAATCTGGGACCTAACATTATCATTGAAGGCTTGCCAGTCTTACATTCATTCTCCCTTATAAATTTGTTATGTAAGATCAAATTCTGGGTCTGAATTCCTCACTGCAAATAATGTCTTCATATGCTGCTATATAGGACACCTTACTTTTACAACATTCTCTTGCTTGATAATTATCTGATCTGAACTTTTCATTTGTCTTTAAAACTGCTAAGGAACTTCCACAATCTTTACAATTATTTTTTGCCTTTGTATGTTTCAAGTGCTAGTGGTACTCCACAAGCCAGTGCTTTCTATTTCACCCACATCTTATCTCATTTACTAAGGGTGAGAATCTTAGTAATTTTGACACTGTATCATAATGTCGGCCATCACCATCCCATTTATCATCAGCAAGGGGGTCCTTGTTGCTTTCTGACTAGTGACTAATCTAATTGCAGAATCTCACTTGGAGTGTCTGCTGTCTAGAATTACATTAAACTAGGTCTATCCAAAGCAGACCTTCCAAAAGGCCACGAGCACAGGTGGTTTGCTTGGGAATTGAGGCCTAGAAGCACAAATGAGAGATCCAGGAAAGATCAGGGAGGGAGCAATGCAAATAAAGGATGTGCAACAGAATGAGTTACTACTCTGGGCTATTGGTTCCCCCACTGGGACTCTTTGAAAAATGTGTTTGGGGAGGCCATGGCATTTATTCCTCTATTACCATCTCTCACTGGTTTGGTTGAGGGTTGTTCTCAAAGTCATTATCTCCACACAATTCTGGGTTATGCACTGGAGGACCAAGAAAACTCCTACTATGTGGGAGAAAGCTCTTAGGCTGAGAAGAAAAAAAGATTTGCACTTAGGATACAAAGCTGTAAACCTGCAGGAAACTGTGTCACAGCAGCAAATCAACTGAGAAAAAGGCTGAAAATATTTCTAAACTTTTTCTACAATTATTATTTTTTTGAAATTCAAATTCATTTCTTTTTTTAATTTTATTATTATGTTATGTTAATCACCATAATTACAGCATTATTTTATTTTATTTTTTTAATTTTATTTGACAGAGATACAGCAAGAGAGGGAACACAAGCAGGGGGAGTGGGGGAGGGAGAAGCAGGCTTCCCACAGAGCAGGGAGCCTGATGCAGGGCTCGATCCCTGGACCCTGGGACCATGACCTGAGCTGAAGGGAGACGCTTAACGACTGAGCCACCCAGGCGCCCCTACAGCATTAGTTTTTGATGTAGTGTTTCATGATTCATTGTTTGCATATAACACCCAGTGCTCCATTCAGTATGTGCCCTCTTTAATACCCATCACCAAGCTAACCCATCCCCCACCCCCCTCCCCTCTAGAACCCTCAGTTTGTTTCCTGGAGTCCATAGTCTCTCATGGTTCCTCTCCCCCTCCGATTTCCCTCCCTTCATTCTTCCCCTCCTGCTATCTTCTTCTTCTTCTTTTTTTTTAAACATATAATGTATTATTTGTTTCAGAAGTACAGGTCTGTGATTCAACAGTCTTACAATTATCAATTTATGGCCAATATTCTTTCTTTTTAACTCCCATATACCTCCATCCTCATTGGTGTTAGAATTTTATCTCTAAATATGTGGGTATACATATCTTTAAGAAAGAGCAATTATTTAAAAAATATGATCACAACAATATCATTACACCTTAAAAAGGAAGCAATAGTACCTTAATATTGTCACTTATCAAGTCATTGTTCAAATATCCCCAGTTTTCTGCTTTTTTTTTTAGTTCGCTTTGAATTAGAATCTAATGATGCCCTACACATTTAAATTAATTTTATATCTTTTGATCGATAGTTTCTCTTCTTTCTCTCCTTTATTAAAAAATAAAAGAGAAAACAACTTAGTCATCAAAATATTTCTTCAGTTGGCTGTTTTCACCCTCATTGCGCTAGCCTATCATACATTTCCTGAAAAATAGTATTTAGATCTAAAGTTGTGATCAGTCTTATTGTTATGTTGTCAATCACCAGTGACCTCTACCTACATCCATGTTTCTTTCAGGGGCTTGCAAAAGTGTTGATTTTTACAATTCTGTTAGTTTTTCTTTATTTATTCACTGGAATACTTCCAAAAAGGGAAATATTCTCCCATCAGTTTAAGATTACCATAAATGAACTCTAGGATATATTTTAGAAATGAAGTTTAAATGCTTGGTCCTTTCCCTTATTTATCAGTTGATGGATATTAAGTTGTTTCCTTAGCAGTATTAAAAGGTCACCAATAATTATTTTTTGAGCATCATTATGAACTTAAGAATTTAAAAAGATTGATATGTTTCAAGTGCATTTTTTATTCTCATTGATGCCACAGTTCTCCTGACATTGGCTAATGAAGACTACATGCTGGCTCCAAAGTGCTTATGATATAGCCCTAGTACTCACTAACAGTTTTTTCATTTTTTTTTTTTTTAATAATAAAAGATGTTACAGGATTTCCTTTCTGGTATGACAGATTTAGGATTAGCTATTTTTTCCAGGGAGCTCTTGCTTTTTTTCTTGCAAAATATGATTTAGATTCCATAACCAGGACACTAGGGATGCTCATCATTACTAAACTGGTAATTGATCTTTTTCAGTGAACAGAGGTTTTTAAACAGCTATATTTTTTAAGAAAGAAAATACTTCTTCAGTTCAGTATTGGGAATTAGTGTTTACCTAAGGTTTTGTTTATGTATTAGTGTCACTTTTTCTTACTTGAAAATGTTGGTCACGGATGATATTAATATAACTTTTTAGATTCAGAGTATTAATATAATTTATAAGTATGTATTTGCTAAAGAGCATCACTTAAATTGATTTGTTTCTTATGCTTCTTTTTTTCTTGGTTGTTGTTATGAGACTTTTATAATTTTACCATTGGAAGCTCTGCATTCAGGTTTTAAGACCAAAAATCTCCTGTTCTTAGAACTCCATCAGTCAAAGGGAAAACAGAACACTGGTCCACTCTGGGTAAGGTATATCCTAATAACATGTGCAATAAGGTTTTTTAATTTAAATTTATTTGAAATAATTGTCCCATGTCTGCTTAAAACACCTGCTCTATACACAGGTATACTTGTTTAATTTGCTTTATATTTCAGGAATGTAATAAAATTACGATTTAATTGTCCCACTTTTTGTTATTATGTTATGTTAATCACCAAACATTACATCATTAGTTTTTGATGTAATGTTCCATGATTCATTGTTTGCACCTAGTGCTCCATTCAGTACGTGCCCTCTTTAGTACCCATCACCAGGCTAACCCAAACCCCATCCCCTCCCCCTCTAGAACCCTCAGTTTGTTTCCTGGAGTCCATAGTCTCTCATGGTTCGTCTACCCCTCCAATTTCCCCCATTCATTTTTCCCTTCCTACTATCTTCTTTTTTTTTTTTTTTAAGATTTTATTTATTTGACAGAGAGAGACACAGCGAGAGAGGGAACACAAGCAGGGGGAGTGGGAGCGGGAGAAGGAGGCTTCCTGCAGAGCAGGGAGCCTGATGCAGAGCTCAATCCTAGGACCCTGGGATCATGACCTGAGCCAAAGGCAGATGCTTAATGACTGAGCCACCCAGGCCCCCCCCCTTTTTCTTAACATATAATGTATTATTTGTTTCAGAGTTACAAGTCTGTGATTCAGCCGTCTTACACAATTCACAGCACTCACCATAGCACATACCCTCCCCAATGTCTATCACCCAGCCACCCCATCCCTCCCACCCCCCACCACTCCAGCAACCCTCAGTTTGTTTCCTGAGATGAAGAATTCCTCATATCGGTGTATTCATATGATACATGTCTTACACTGATTGACTTATTTCGCTCAGCATAATACCCTCCAATTCCATCCACGTCATCGCAAATGGCAAGATTTCATTCCTTTTGATGGCTGAATAATATCCCATTGTGTATATATATATATATACCACTTCTTCTTTATCCATTCATCTGTCAGTGGACATCTTGGGTCTTTCCCTAGTTTGGCTATTGTGGACATTGCTGCTATAAACATTGGGGTGCACATACCCCTTCAGATCCCTACATTTTTATCTTTGGGGTAAATACCTAGTAGTGCAATTGCTGGGTCATAAGGTAGGTCTATTTTCAACTGTTTGAGGAACCTCCACACTGTTTTCCAGAGTGGCTGCACCAGCTTGCATTCCCACCAACAGTGTAGGAGGGTTCCCCTTTCTCCGCATCCTTGCCAACATCTGTCGTTTCCTGACTTGTTAATTTTAGCCATTCTGACTGGTGTGAGGTGGTATCTCATTGAGGTTTTGATTTGGATTTCTCTAATGCCAAGCGATGTTGAGCACTTTTTCATGTGTCTGTTGGCCATTTGGATATCTTCTTTGGAAAAATGTCTGTTCCTGTCTTCTGCCCATTTCTTGATTGGATTATTTGTTCTTTGGGTGTTGAGTTTGATAAGTTCTTTATAGATTTTGGGTACTAGCCCTTTATCTGATATGTCATTTGCAAATATCTTCTCCCGTTCTGTCAGTTGTCTTTTGGTTTTGTGGACTGTTTCTTTTGCTGTGCAAAAGCTTTTTATCTTGAAGAAGTCCCAATAGTTGATTTTTGCCCTTACTTCACTTGCCTTTGGTGACGTTACTAGGAAGAAGTTGCTGCGGCTGATGTCGAAGAGGTTGCTGCCTGTGTTCTCCTTTAGGATTTTGATGGATTCTGTCTCATATTTAAGTCTTTCAACCATTTTGAGTCTATTTTTGTGTGTGGTATAAGGAAATGGTCCAGTTACATTCTTCTGCATGTGGCTGTCCAATTTTCCCAATACCATTTGTTGAAGAGACTTTTTTCCATTGGACATTCTTTCCTGCTTTGTCGAAAATTAGTTCACCATAGAGTTGAGGATCCATTTCTGGGCTCTTTATTCTGTTCCATTGATCAATGTGTCTGTTTTTGTGCCAGTACCATACTGTCTTGATGATGACAGCTTTGTAATAGATCTTGAAGTCCGGAATTGTGATGCCACCAGCTTTGCTTTTCTTTTTCAATATTCCTCTGGCTATTCGGGGTCTTTTCTGATTCCATACATATTTTAGGATTATTTGTTCCATTTCTTTGAAAAAAGTGGATGGTATTTTGATGGGGATTGCATTGAATGTGTAGATTGCTCTAGGTAGGGTTGACATCTTCACAATATTTGTTCTTCCAATCCATGAGCATGGAACGTTTTTCCATTTCTTTGTGTCTTCCTCAATTTCTTTCATGAGTATTTTATAGTTTTCTGAGTACAGATTCTTTGCCTCTTTGGTAGGATTTATTCCTAGGTATCTTATGGTTTTGGGTACAATTGTAAATGGGATTGACTCCTTAATTTCTCATTCTTCTGTTTTGTTGTTGGTGTATAGGAATGCCACTGATTTTTGTGCATTGATTTTCTATCCTGCCACTTTACTGAATTCCTGTATGAGTTCTAGGAGTTTTGGGGCGAAGTCTTTTGGGTTTTCCACATAAAGTATCATATCATCTGCAAAGAGTGAGAGTTCGACTTCTTCTTTGCCGATTTTGATGGCTTTTATTTCTTTTTGTTGTCTGATTGCTGTGGCTAGGACTTCTAATACTATGTTGAATAGCAATGGTGATAGTGGACGTCCCTTCTGCGTTCCTGGCCTTAGGGGGAAAGCTCTCAGTTTTTCCCCATTGAGAATGATATTTCCTGTGGGTTTTTCATAGATGGCTTTTATGATATTGAGGTATGTACCCTCTATCCCTATACTCTGGAGAGTTTTGATCAAGAAAGCATGCTGTACTTTGTGAAAAGCTTTTTCTGTATCTATTGAGAGGATCATATGGTTCTTGTTCTTTCTTTTATTAATGTATTGCATCACACTAATTGATTTGTGGATGTAGAACCAAACTTACAGCCCAGGAATAAATCCCACTTGGTCGTGGTGAATAATCCTTCTAATGTACTGTTGAATCCTATTGGCTAGTATTTTGGAGAGGATTTTTACATCCATGTTCATCAGGGATATTGGTCTGTAATTCTCCTTTTTGATGGGGTCTTTGTCTTGTTTTGGTATCGAGGTAATGGTAGCCTCATAAAACGAGTTTAGACGTTTTCCTTCCACTTCTATTTTTGGAACAGTGTCAGAAGAATAGGTATTAATTCTTCTTTAAATGTTTGGTAGAATTCCCCTGGGAAGCCTTCTGGCATTGGTTTTTTGTTTGTTGGGAGATTTTTGATGACTGCTTCAATTTCCTTTGTGGTTATAGGTTCAGGTTTCCTATTTCTTCCTGGTTCAGTTTTGGTAGTTGATGCATCTCTAGGAATGCATCCATTTCTCCCAGATTATCTAATTTGCTGGCATATAGTTGCTCATAATATGTTCCTTATAATTGTTTGCATTTCTTTGGTGTTGTTTGTGATATCTACTCTTTCATTCATGATTTTATTTATCTGGGTCATTTCTCTTTTCTTTTTGATAAGTCTGGCCAGGGGTTTATCAATCTTATTAATTCTTTCAAAGAACCAGCTCCTAGTTTTGTTGATCTGTTCTACTGTTCTTATTGTTTCTATTTCATTGATTTCTGCTCTGATCTTTATTATATCTCTTCTCCTACTGGGTTTAGGCTTTATTCATGGTCCTTTCTCCAGCTCCTTTAGGTGTAGGGTTAGGTTGTGTGTTTGAGACTTTTCTTGTTTCTTGAGAAAGGCTTGTATTGCTATATACTTTCTTCTTAGGACTGCCTTTACTGCCTCCCAAAGATTTTGAACAGTTATGTTTTCATTTTCACTCGTTTCCATGAATTTTTTTAATTCTTCTTGAATTTCCTGGTTGACCCATTCATTCTTTAGTAGGATGCTCTTTAGCCTCCATGTATTTGAGTTCTCACCAACTTTCCTCTTGTGATTGAGTTTTAGTTTCAAAGCATTGTGGTCTGAAAATATGCAGGGAGTGATTCCAATCTTTTGGTACCGGTTGAGACCTGATTTATGACCTAGGATGTGATCTATTCTGGAGAATGTTCGATGGGAACTAGAGAAGAATGTGTATTCTGTTGCTTTGGGTTGGAATGTTCTGAATATGTCTGCGAAGTCCATTTGGTCCAATGTGTCACTTAAAGTTTTTATTTCCTTGTTGATCTTTTGCTTAGATGATCTGTCCATTTCAGTGAGGGAGGTGTTAAAGTCCCCTACTATTATTTTATTGTTGTCGATGTGTTTCTTTGCTTTTATTATTATTATTTGGCTTATATAATTGGCTGCTTCCATGTTAGAGACATAGATATTTACAAATATTAGATCTTCTTGTTGGATAGACCCTTTAAGTATGAAATAGTGTCCTTCCTCATCTCTTATTATAGTCTTTGGTTTAAAATCTAATTGGTCGGATATAAGGATTGCCACCCCAGCTTTCTTTTGGTGTGGTAAATGGTTTTCCATCCCCTCACTTTCAATCTGGATGTGTCTTTGGGTCTAAAATGAGTCTCTTGCAGACAGCATATCAATTGGTCTTGTTTTTTTTATCCAATCTGATACCCTCAGTCTTTTGATTGGGGCATTTAGCTCATTTACATTCAGGGTAACTATTGAAAGATATCAATTTAGTGCCATTGTATTGACTGTACGGTGACTGTTACTGTATATTATCTATTTGCCTTTCTGATCTATATTACTTTTAGGCTCCCTCTTTGCTTAAAAGACCCCTTTCAATATTTCTTGTAGGGCTGGTTTTCTGTTTGCAAATTCTTTTAGTTTTTTTTTTTTTGTCCTGGAAGCTTTTTATCTCTCCTTCTATTTTCAATGAGAGGCTAGCTGGATATAGTATTCTTGGCTGCATATTTTTGTCATTTAGTGCTCTGAATATATCATGCCATTCCTTTCTGGCCTGCCAGGTCTCTGTGGATAGGTCTGTTGCCAATCTAATGTTTCTACCATTGTAGGTTACAAATCTCTTCTCTCGAGCTGCTTTCAGGATTTTCTCTTTGTCCCTGAGACTCATAAGTTTTACCATTAGATGTCGGGGTGTTGACCTATTTTTATTGATTTTGAGAGGGGTTCTCTGTGCCTCCTGGATTTTGATGCCTGTTTCCTTCCTCACATTAGGGAAGTTCTCTGCTATTATTTGCTCCAATATACCTTCTGCCCGTCTCTCTCTTCTTCTTCTGGGATCCCAATTATTTTAATATTGTTTCATCTTATGGTATCACTTAACTCTTGAATTCTACCCTCGTGATCCAGTAGTTGTTTATCTCTCTTTTTCTCAGCTTCTTTATTTTCCATCATTTGGTCTTTCAATCACAAATTCTCTCTTCTCCCTCATTAATCCTAGCAGTTAGAGCCTCCATTTTTTATTAAACCTCATTAATAGCCTTTTTGATTTTTACTTGGTTAGATTTTAGTTTTTTTATTTCTCTAGAAAGGGTTTCTCTAATATCTTCCATGCTTTTTTCAAGCCCAGCTAGTATCTTTAAAATCATGATTCTGAACTCTAGTTCTAACATCTTACTAATGTCCGTATTGATTAGGTCCCTGGCAGTCAGTACTGCCTCTTGTTCTTTTTTTTTGAGGTGATTTTTTCCGGTTTGTCATTTTGTCCAGAGGAGAATAGATGAATGAGAGAACAAAATGCTAACAGGGTAACAATGTCCCCAGAAAAATATATACTAAACAAATCAGAAGAGACCTGAAACCGGGGGAAAAGAAAGGGAAAGAATGAAAAAAGATAAAAAAAAAAAAGAATATGATCAAAGATGATCAAAATGGTGCACAGATCCATGACACACACTAGATTTTGGGCATATTTTGGTCTGTTAGAAGAAATTGCCTCCCAAAATTTTAAAGAAAGAAAACATATATGTACAAAAATAAGGGTAAATACTATGAAGGGATGGAATATGACTATAACAATGAAAATTATAAAAGATTTATAAAAGGAATTGATAAGAAGTTGGTTGAAAAAAGAAAGAAGAGGAATTTAAAAAAAAAGGGAGAGAATGTGATCAGGCAGGAGACTAGAACAAAGCCATACACTAGAGATTTAGAGTATATTTTGGTCTGTTAGAAGAAACTGTATCCCAAGATTTTAAAGAGTGAACAACTTTTACATGTATACAAAAAATAAGGGTAACCACTATGAAGGGATAGAATATGACTCTTAAAAACGAAAAATAAGAAAGATTTTTAAAAAAGGGATTGATAAGATTTTGGTTGAAAAAAGGAAAAAGAAAAATTCAAAAATAAGAAAAAGAAAAAAAAGAAAATTAAAAAAATTAACTTTGAAAGACTAAAGAATCAGGGGTAAAAAAGCCATGAATTCTATGTGCACTATTCACCTAGCGCTGGAGTTCTGCCCTTCTCATTGATGGGTAAACTTGGTCTTGGCTGTCTGTTCTCGCTGACCTTCTGGGGGAGGGGACTGTTGCTGTGGTTCTCAAATGTCTTTGCTAGAGGCGGAATTGCCCCACCCTTGCTGGGTCAGGTCTAAGTAATCTGCTCGGGTTTTCTCTCAGGAGCTTTCTTTCCCTGAAAGCTTTCTGTACAGCTTTGGAGGACGAGAGTGAAAATGTGGCCTCCCCATCTCCGCCCTGGAGCAGCCGAGAACTTGGGACCCCACTGCTCAGTGAGCCCCCAGAGAAAAGCAGTCAATCACTCCCGTCTCCCCTATCTCTGGCCGCACTCCGTGCTCACCCGGCCTCTGACTGAGCGTTTCTATCCCTGGCACCCGACCCCGTGTGGAGTCTTCAAACCTAGCAGATCCTTGTGGTGCGCTCCTGCGCCACTCCTCCTGGGGCAGGAAGGGGAGTCTCCCCGGATCTGCTGCTTGTTGGGTCTGTGCTGGAGGAGCAGTGGCCCCACTGTGCCGTGGATCATGGTTTATGCCAACCCGGAGCTGAAAGCCCGCACCTTGGCTCTGTCTCTGCAGCCGGTTTCCCTGCTCTCATCCCAGGGAGCTCTGCCCCACTCAGGCACTCCTGGTCTTTCTGTGGCCCCGAAGCTCCTGAGACCACACTGTCCCAGTGACGGTTCCACCCCCGCTTAGCCACCGGAGTGACGTCCCTCAATGTAGCCGACTTCTAAAATTTCTGATTTTGTGCTCCGTTGCTCTATCACTTGCCAGAAGCGGCTGATGGAGCCCTCCTCCCCCGCAGTCTATCCTCCTGAATATCACCTTGGATTCACTTCTCTGCACGTCCTACCTTCCGGAAAGTCATTGCTTTTCTGTTCAGAGAGCTGCTGCTATTCTTTTCTTCGATCTCCTATTGAGTTCATAGGTGTTCAGAATGGTTTGATCCCTATCTAGCTGAATTCCTGGGACCAGAGGAAATTTAGGTCTCTTACTCCTCCCCAATCTTCCATCAGTGCTGTTTTTATCAATATCAGAGCTACTTCTCAATTTTAGTATCCAATTCTTAGTTTTCTATTTATCAAATGTATTTGAAATAGCAGATTATTTTCCATTTATTGAAACTATTTATTTATTTTTATGTTTAATTTTTTTATTATGTTAGTAACCATACAATACATCATCAGTTTTTAATGTAGTGTTCTATGATTCATTGTTTTCATATATCACCCAGTGCTCTATGCAATACATGGCCTCCTTAATAAAAATCACCGGGCTAACCCATCCCCTTACCCTCCTCCCCTCTAAAACCCTCAGTTTGTTTCTCAGAGTCCATAGACTTTCATGGTTCATCTCCCCCTCCAATTCCCCCACTTTGTTTTTCCCTTCCTTCTCCTAATGTCCTCCACGCTATTTCTTATGTTCCACAAATAAGTGAAACCATATGATAATTGACTTTCTCTGCTTGACTTATTTCACTTAGCATAATCTCCTCCAGTCCCACCCATTTTGATGTAAAAGTTGGGTATTCATCATTTCTGACGGCTGAGTAATATTCCATTGTATACATGGACCACATTCATATGTTGAAGGGCATCTCAGATCTTTCCACAGTTTGGCTATTGCAGATATGCTACTATGAACACTGGGGTGCATATGGCCCTTCTTTTCACTACATCTCTGTCTTTGGGGTAAATGCTCAGTAGTGCAATTGCTGGGTCTTACGGTAGCTCTGTTTTTAATTTTTTTGAGGAACCTCCAAAGTGGCTGTACCAACTTGCATTCCCACCAACAGTGTAAGAGGGTTCCTCTTTTCCCCCTTTTTTATTTGTTGTGGAGAATAACAAATAACATTTGTTATTTCTTGCCTTTTCAATTTTTGCCATTATAACTGGTATAAGGTGGTATCTCAATGTGATTTTGATTTGAATTTCCCTGATGGCTGATGATGATGAACATTTTTTTCATGTGTCTGTTAGCAATTTGTATGTCTTCTTTGGAGATGTGTCTGTTCATGTCTTCTGCCCATTTTTTGACTTGATTATTTGTTTTTGGGGTGTTGAGTTTGAGAAGTTCTTTATAGATTTTGGATATCAGCCCTTTGTCATTTGCAAAAGTCTTCTCCCATTCCGTGGGCTGCCTCTTTGTTTTGTTGACTTCACTGTGAAGAAGATTTTTATCTTGATGAAGTCCCAAAAGTTCACTTTTGCTTTTGTTTCCCTTGCCTTTGGGGTCGTGTCTTGAAAGAAGTTGCTGTGGCCGATATTGAAGAGGTTACTGCCTATGTTCTCCTCTAGGATTTTGATGGGTTCCTGTCTCACATTGAGGTCTTTCATCCATTTTGACTTTATCTTTGTGTATGGTGTAAGAGAGTGGTCTAGTTTCATTCTTCTTTAAACAACTGTCCAGTTTTCTCAGCACCATGTATTGAAGCGGCTATCTTTTTCCATTGCATATTTTTTCCTGCTTTGTCGAAGATTGTTTGACCATAGAGTTGAGGGTCCATATCTGGGCTCTTTATTCTGTTCCACTGGTCTATGTTTCTGTTTCTGTGCCAGTGCCATGCTATCTTGGTGATCACGGCTTTGTAATATAGCTTGAAATCAGGCAATGTGATGGCCCTAGCTTTGTTTTTCTTTTTCAACATTTCCTTGGTGATTCAGGGTCTTTTCTGATTCCATACAAATTTTAGGATTGTTTGTTCCAGAACTTTGAAAAATGCCATTGATATTTTTATCAGGATGGTGTTGAAGGTATAGATTGCTCTGGGCAGGCATAGACATTTTAACAATGTTTTTGCTTCTGATCCATGAGTATGGAATGTTTTTCCATCTTTTTGTGCCTTCTTCAATTTCTTTCATGAGTGTTCTGTTGTTCCTAGAGTATAGATCCTTTACCTTTTTGGTTAGGTTTATTCCAAGGTATACTATGGTTTTTGGTGCTATTGTAAATGGAATCAATTCTCTAATTTCTCTTTCTACAGTTGCATTGTTAGTGTATAGAAAAGCAACTGATTTCTGTGCATTGATTTTGTATCCAGCCACATTACTGAATTGCTGTATGAGTTCTAGTAATCTGCGGGTGGAGTCTCTGGGTTTTCCACATAAAGTACATGTCATCTGAGAAGAGAGAGACTTTGACTTCTTCTTTGACAATTTGAATACCTTTTATTTCTTTAAGGCTCTCAGCTTTTCCCCATTGAGAATGATATTCGCTGTGGGTTTTTCACAGATGGATTTTATGAAATTGAGGAAGGCTCCCTCTATCCCTGTACTCTGAGGAATTTTAATCTGGAAAGGATGCTTCATTTTGTCAAATGCTTTTTCTTCATCAATTGAGAAGACTATATGGTTCTTCTCTCTCCTCTTATTAATGTGTTGTATCACATTGATTGATTTGCAAATGTTGAACCACCCTTGCATCCCAGGGATAAATCCCACTTGGTCATGGTAGATGATCCTTTTAATGTACTGTTGGATCCTATTAGCTAGGGTTTTGTTGAGAATTTTGACATTCATATTCATCAGGGATATTGGTCTGAAATTCTCCTTTTCGATGGGGTCTTTGCCTGGTTTGGGGATCAAAGTAATGTTGGTCTCATAGAATGAGTCTGGAAGCTTCCCTTCTATTTCTATTTTGTGAAATAGCTTCAGGAGAATAGGTATTATTTCTTCTTTGAATGTTTGGTAGAATTCCTCAGGGAATCCATCAGGCCCTGGACTCTTTTTTTTTTTTTTTTTTTTTTGAGGGGGGAGGTTTTTGATCACTAATTCAATCTTATTACTGGTTATTGGTCTATTCAGGTTGTCAATTTCTTCCTGTTTCAGTCTTGGTAGTTTATAGGTTTCCAGGAAGGCATCCATTTCTTCCAGGTTGCTTAATTTCTTGGCCTATAGTTGTTGATAATAATTTCTAATTGTTTCTATTTCCTTTGTGTTAATCGTGATTGCTCCCCTGTCATTCATAATTTTATTAATTTGGGTCCTTTCTCTTTTCTTTTGGATAAGTCTGGCTAGCGGTTTATTGATCTTATGAATTCTTTCAAACAACCAGCTTCTAGTTCCGTTGATCTGCTCTACTGTATTTCTGGTTTCTAATTCATTTATCTCTGCCTTAATCTTAATTATTTCTCTTCTAATGTGTGGTTTAGGAATCATTTGTTGTTTTTTCTGTAGTTCTTTAAGGTGTAGAGTTAGTTGGTGAATTTGGAATTTTTCTTTTTTTTTTGAATGAGGCTTGGATGGCTATGTATTTCCCCCTTAGGACCACCTTTGCAGTATCCCATAGGTTTTGGACCGATGTGTTTTCATTCTCATCTGTTTCCATGAATTGTTTAAGTTCTTCTTTGATTGCCTGGTTGACCCAAACATTCTTAAGCAGAGTGGTCTTTAGCTTCCACGTGTTTGAATTTCTTCCACATTTTTTCTTGTGATTGAGTTCCAGTTTCAAAACATTGTGGTCTGATAACATGCAGGGAATAATCTCAGTCTTTTGGCATAAGTTGAGACCTGATTTGTGACCTAATATATGGTGTATTCTGGAGAAAGTTCCATGTGCACTTGAGAAAAATGAGTATTCTGTTGTTTTAGGGTGGACTGTTCTGTATATATCTATGAGGTCCATCTGGTCCAGTGTGTCATTCAAAGCTCTTGTTTCTTTGTTGATTTTCTGCTTAGATGATCTGTCTGTTGCTGAGAGTGGAGTGTTGAGGTCTCCTACAATTAACTTATTATTATCAATATGTCTTTTTATTTTGGTTAACAGTTGGCTTATGTAGTTGGCTGTTCCCATGTTGGGGGGATAGATATTTACTATTGTTAGATCTTCTTGTTGGATCAACACTTTAAGAGTGATATGGTGTCCTTCTGTGTCTCTAACTACAGTCTTTAGCTTAAAATATAATTTGTCTGATAGAATTGCTACCCCAGCTTTCTTTTGATGTCCTTTGGCATAAAAGTTGGTTCTCCATCCCTTCACTTTCAGTCTGGATGTATCTTTAGGTTCAAAATGAGTCTCTTGTAGACGCATATGGATGGGTCCTGTCTTTTTATCCAATCTACAACCCTGTGCTGTTTTATGGGAGCATTTAGGCCATTCACATTGAGAGTGATTATTGAAGGATATGATTTTTTTGTCATCATTTTGCCCGTGAAGTCTTTGTTTCTATAGATTGTCTCTGTAAATTTCTGTTCTGTATCACTCTTTGGGTCTTTTTCCTTTCTCCTTTTATAGAACCCACCCTTAATTTTTCTTGCAGTCTGGCTTAGTGGTCCCATATTCTTTCAGTTTCTTCCAGTCCTGGAAGCTCTGTATTTCTTCATCCATTCTAAATGACAGTCGTGCTGGATAAAGTGTTCTTGGTTGCATGTTCTTCTCATTTAGTACCCTGAATATGTCTTGCCAGCCCTTTCTGGCTTGCCAGGTCTCTGTGGATAGGTCTGACATTATTCTGATGTTCCTCCCTCTGCATGTAAGGAATCTCTTTCCCTAACTGCCCTTAAGATGTTTTCCTTGGTTCTAGGATTTGTGAATTTTACTATTACATGATGGGGTGTTGGCCTGTTCTCCTTTATTTGGGAGGGGTCCTCCCTGCCTCTAGGATATGGATGCTTGTTTCATTCCCCAGATTAGGGAAGTCTTCAGTTAAGATTTGCTCAAATATATCTTCTAGTCCTCTCTCTCTCTCTCCACCCCATCAGGGATCCCAGTAATTCTGACATTGGAATGTTTCATGGTGTCACTTATTTCTCTAATTCTGTTTTCATGGATTTTAATCTGTTTGTTCCAGGCCTCCTCCTGTTCCTTATTTTCTATCATTTTGTCTTCTAGATCACTAAATCGTTCTTCTGCCTCATCTACCCTAGCTGTTAGAGTACCTAGATTAGATTGGATCTTATTGATATCATTTTTAAGTTCTGCCAGTTCAGCTCTCATTTCTGTCCTTAGAGACTCTATATTACCCTTAATCATTTTCTCCATTCTAGCTATTGTCTTCATAACTGTTACCCCGAAGTCTATTTCTGACATCTTGCTTATATCTATATCCATTTGTTCTGTGGCCAAAGTCACAGTCTCTGAGTCTTTCCTATTTTGGGGTTTCCACTTCTTAGTCATTCTGTTTAGGTGTGGTTGAGGGAATGTACAGAGTCCAAATTATTGACCACAACCAAAGCAAGATGTACTTGTTTTATAGGGACCTTAGGGTTGTCAGCCTCTTGTTCTTTCAGCCTGTCTTCTGGGGGAGGGGCCTCACTGTTACTCAGGCAACACTGTTTGGGCATAGTTGCCCTGCCCACTGTGGGGTGGATGGGCTCAGTGAAAACTGGTGTTTTGGGGCTTTTGTTCTCTGGCAGCTTTCCCTGGCAGTTTTCTGCTCATCTCTTCAGAGAGTCAGAGCAGAAGTGACCATTTCCAAACCTTTACCTCAGAACAGAGAGATCGCAGTCTGTTCTTCAATGAGCTCTCCAGGCCACACTCTCTGTTTTTGTCTGTGCTGCTAAAACTGCAGCGTCCTGGGTTGTGGGACCAGCCCTCACTGCCAGGTCCAGGCACGCCTCTGTCCTTTGTGCTTTTAAAACCACCAGCCACCCCCAGTTCACATGTGTGCCCCCGCAGCTCCAGGTGTCAGTCCCGGGGGCTGCCCTAAAGTCCTTTCCCTGCCACTACTGGTCTGCAAGTCTGTGCCCTGTCACCAGCAGGGGAGGCTTTTGTGCTTCTGTGTTATTTCACCTTCCTGGCTCAAACCCTTATGGCAGCTTCTTCCCTTTTCCATTTATCTTCTGATATCTGCATGTGGAATCATGGCTCCCTGCTTCATACCTCGAGACAAGCCACCAGAGATACTCTGTTTGTAGAGATCCAGATATATCTTCTTGCCTCTCAGGCTGATTTTGTGGGTGTCCAGAGTGGTCTGGTAGATATCAGCTCAATTTCTGAAAACACTTTATTAAAAAAAATTATATAGAGGCATCGTTTTCTCCTCATTTTTCTTGACTACACTATTCACTCTCAATTCTTTCTAATTTCTCAATGTTTTTATTTTTTCATTTTTTTAATCTCTTAAATTGAAAACTCCAAAACTCAACTGTTGCATTTATTCCAATTTTTGTCTGTGTTAATTCTCTTGGTGATGTCGTTCAGTTTAATGATTTTTATACTGCCAAATATATGTTGTTAGCCTGGACTGCTGCCCTAATCTTCAGGTTTGTGTATTTTCAGAATATATTTTGCATTTTTCTTTGTTACATTTACACCTAATCATTTTATTTATTTATTTATTTTTTTTTTGGTGCTGTTATTAACAGAGTTGTTTTTCTTAATTTCCTTTTCAGATTTTCATTACCAGTGTACTGAAATACACTTGAATTTATGTATTAATCTTATATCCTGCAAATGTGCTGATCTCATTTAGTAGTTATAATCATTTTTTATCAGGTTTCTTAGAATTTTATATATAAATGTACATGTCCTCTGTAAGTAGAGATAGAGATAATTTTACTTCTTCCTTCCCGAATAAATGTTTTATTTATTTTTTTTTCTGGTATAATTACCCTAGCTAAAACCTCTAGTATAATGTTGTGTAGAAGTGGAGAGAGCATATATTCTTTTCTTGCTCCTGGTCTTAGGAAGAAAGATCCAGTATTTTACCATTAAGTATGATGTTAGCTGCAGATTTTCTATAGGCGTCTTTTATCTGGTTCAGGAAATTCCCTTCTAGTTTCAATTTGTTAATTGTTTTTAATCATGGAACAGTTTTAAATTTTGTCAAATGCTATTTTTGTGGCTACTAGGATGATCATGTGGTTTTTGTTTTTCCTTCCATTGATATACTTGATTAAATGATTTTTGGATGTTCTACCAACCTTGCATTCCTGGGATATATCTTACTTAATCATGTTGTAAATTTATTTTTGTATGTTGCTGAATTTGCATTGGTGGCATTTTGTTAAGGATTTTGTCTAAATATTCATAGGGGATATCTGTCTATAGTTTCCTTTGATGTGTCTGGTTTTGGTATAAAGGTCATAATGACTCATACAACGAGTTGGACTAATTTCTTTTTCTTACATAGGAAAATGAACTGCATACAATGCTGCCTTGGTCGACTCTGAAAACAAAGTAACATGAGTACATGCCATGTATCTCATCTCAAATCTTTTTTTTCCCACCAAGTAAGTTGTTCATTATCAGAAGATGGGCCTTCAATCTAAGCAAAATCTAGATGATTCTTTCAAATTCTTCTATAGGTGCAAATTATATATATGTCTGAGGTTATGTCTTTTTTCATGTTTTTTTGCTAATACAAGTAGAAGGAAAGATCAAGCACAATTTTATATTTAAAAGTTATTTATTTTAAAGCCACATTTCATTTTGATCTCATAATAGAGACCTATAGAAGAGTGATGGAAGTCTAGCCATAAGTGTGATTGAGAAGAAAATCTGCACAATAAACAAAAGATGTGAGAACTTTTTTCTCTGACTTCCATGAATAAATATCAAATCCAATTTCTTATTGGTTGTTTCAAAATAAAAACAACCTTAAATTGGGTAATTTGGGTGTTGCAAGAAGTAGATACCTATAGGTGCTCAAATTTCTGTTTCTTTTCCATAAAACAAAATGTTTAATTTTGATTTCATATATTTCCAGGAAATGAAAATATTTCTTTCATAAATTTGTGACTGATATTATTTTTTCTTTCCTCTACATAGCATTCTACAAATATTTAATTCTAGGGGGTTAGAAATAACAAAGATACAGCATTTTAAAACTTTTGCTGTTTATGCAGGCCATGTACTTCAACTGTGTTAGCAGAGGTGATTTCTTGCTTAAGCTCTTCTTATTGGATAGAATTTCATCATGACAACATGTAAGCAATGCTACTGAGTATACTAGGGGAATTTAAAACTCAGAGTATGATTTCCTACCTATTAGCAGAAATTTCAAAGTTTAATAAACCTTTCTATCTAAGAAGATGTGCTACTTAGAAATGCAAAGTGACCTTAAATGTCTTACATATTCCCTGGCATTTGCCCCTTCTTATGTAATGCATAGTAATGATTATTGAGAAATATGCACATCAGAAATGAAAATAAATTCTTTCAAATATGAAGAATATTATATTTAAAGAAGTATTCTGAAAGCCTGGCAATGTTTCCTTGGGGCGATTGATGCTATGCGTACAGATAAAATATGAAGCATAATTCAAATGAAATTTTTTCTCCTACCCTTGGTACCAGATATTCTTGGAAAAATAGAGGTACTTTTTAGTAGTCTAGATGACTCAAACTTTTACTTTAATTATATGTGTACATACAGCTTTTGCTCATCTGTGTACTACTTTTTTTCTCTGCACTCTCAGGAGTTTGATGTGTGACATTGCCATTGCCCTGGAGAGTTGCTGTTTTTTATTCCCCCAGGCTTTATGTGGAAAAATAATTTCCACACAAATGAGGCGATGACTAGATTGAATGCTTCATGCTTAATATTGATAAGATGTATGGGTCCACAAACTAAATATGTTATTTTCAAATGTCTTGCTCAACTGATATACTAATAATCTATTTCATCTAATGCTTATATTTTTTTTAAAAAAGGTTTATAGCTCTGCTTCATCATAGTGGAATATATATTTAATGGAGAAATATCTCTTTAAATCAATATTTTTACATGCAAGTATTAGATGTTTAAAAAGAATAAGCTTGATTCTCTACACATACTCCATCTACAGCACATGAAAGGAATTTTATTGTAGGGGAAGAAAACTAAGTATAAACAACTATGCTAGGGATCAGTCATCAAAACTAACTGCTGTAATAGAAAAGTGTATTTCTTACTTTATATATAGTGTATTGGGTTGCTCTAGTAGTAATAAACATTGTTAAGTGTGGAAAAACTGTGAAATGTTTTGACTATTATGCCTAGCATTTATGGCCTAAAAGACACATTTTTTTCTGCTATTTTCTCCCATAGAGCAAATTGCCCATTATTGAGGAATGGTGCCTCAGCTTAAAACCAAGCCAGGTTTTAAGGCTCAAATTTTTCTTTGGCTCTGGGTTTAGTGTCTATGATCACTACATTAGCTCTTCTAAAACACTGAATCCTAGGAATCTGGGAGAGAAAAGCAGCAAGATTCATATTTAAGCTTTTAGATTGTGTTACCATTAATAATGTCCACAGATGACTGTTAATGTTCTTTTCTCCCCCTTTCCCCCCTACTTTTAGCTGTTTAGAAGTTCAAGGCATTAGGGTGAATACATAATGTATATAGAAGATATATACATATATAATATATAAAGAAAATATATAATGTATATAAGATATATTATGTATATATTTATACGTATTAACATATTTTAGTCACCCACAACACTAAAAAATGATATAGCTTTCTTTTATGTCTCAATATAAAAACATTTCCTTATTTCATATGAAAAGTCTTTCTCACATGTATTCATTTACCCAAATACATTTCATTGGTTTTATTTTTTTATTATTTTTTTAAAGACTGATTTATTTATCTGAGAGAGAATGAGAGAATCTCAAGCAGACTCCCCACTGAACATGGAGCCCAATGCAGGGCTCGATCCCTTGACCCTGAGATCATGACCTGACCTGAAACCACGAGTCAGATGCTCAACCAACTGAGCCACCTAGGTGCCCTTCATTGTTTTAAGAAAGAAGGTTTGTGTACATCTCACAGACAAATGTACATGCTAAAGGAGTATATGGATCATATATTTCTTTCCATGTGTTCCAGGGGCTACATGGGCACAGAGTTTATTTGCTATAGTTTCACTTGGGAACACAATTTTCAATCCCTTATAGTGATGCTGGTATTTCCTGTAAGACATATACTCAATAGAATTTTCTAATACTTAAACCCGAAGTGAACAAAACATTTATTTTAGGAGTATAATTAGAGAGCTGAAAGAGATAAGGAATATGTGATAGAATATAAAGCTAAAGTTGTTACATTATTTTTAAGATTTATTTATTTATTTGAGAGAGAGAGAGAGAGAGCGATGACCTGAGCTGAAACCAAGACTCAGACACCCAACCAACTGAGCCACCCAGTCACCCCAACAGTTGTTACATATTTTAAGTCACTTCAGACACTGACTGGACTGCAAACTTCAGTTGTGATACAATTAGTAGATTTTATAATCTCCAAATGGTGTATTTCTTTGAGTGTGTGATTAAGATGTATCAGGGTGGCTAAGATAAGGAGGTTTATAATCATAGTATAGTTAATAAATGAAATATAGAAAATACAATATAGGCAATAGAGGAAGATGTTTATCTTTTACAAATAAAAGTTGAAAGACCATACTTTCTACACATGCATTTGTTTAAGGTTGCATTCCTAATTTTATTTATATCTCTGTGGGCTCATGCAACCTGTGCAATAGGCACTTTTCCTATTGGCTCATTGGTTATGGGAAAGGTGAAGCTGCACTGTCATCCTTTTTCCTTCTTGAGCCATATTTATTTGATGGATCTCTGATAATATATTATCCTATCCCCCCCAAAAATTGTCTTTATTGCCTACCATTACCTGGAATAAGAGAGAAATATTTCCTTCCCTATGGTCAGCTGGATGCAAACATGCCATGTGGGAAATTGAAAATTTAAGCATCTTTATTAGATATTTCCAATACCAAATTCGAGCCATGGAGTCAAAGGATGATGCAAAATCACCTAATGACCAGATAAAAACACAAGATGTTACCAATGACAAATTCAGATTATGACTGTACTACATCTTCACTCTTGATCATGTTGTCCCTTTTTCCTCATTATCTTCCATCCTTTAAATCAGTCCTCCTTCCTAGAATTCTCCCTGTTCTATTTTATTTGGCCCACTATTCCTACAGCCCCAATCAGCCAGTTCTGTATCTCCTCTCCAGTCATATGAACGTTTTTACCTCTCACAGTATTATTAGAACTAAGCCTGTCCCCTTCCTAATATCCTATAACTTTTTGGATAAAAAGGAGGAGAAACTTTTAAGACTCTAGAGTAGAAACAAGAATAAGAGGCTTCAAAATTATTCTCAATTGTGGGTTTCTTTCAGGTAGCTATTTTTTCTTTTATCATCTGACAAAGATTTAAAAATTCATGTAATTCTTCTCATGAGAGTTAATTTTTGCCTAAAGCTGCAAGTTGTGCTTGCCTGCAAGGATCATGTCACTCATTCTAGTATAACTTTGTTCTTCACACATATTAAAAAAGAAATCACACACTGATCTTGGATAAATTTTCAAAGCCTTCTTCTATTACTTTTATTGGTCATTTTGTCCAGTTGCTCTTCTCAATTCTTAGATTTCTTTTTCTGGATCTGGCATGAATGGAATACTGAAAGGTAGTCTTATTAATACATACACAATAGATCAGACATTGTCATATCTAAACATCATGTTTGTATTAGAGAAGCTCTTCAAGGTACTTGTATTATACTGGCTTTTTCAGTAAAGTCTAAAAGGTTCTGATCCACCAAATGCTCTTTCCAAGGTGTCCCACATCATTCTACTGTGAAAATCACAACTGATTAGACCAGGGATCCACACTTCACCTAACAATAGCCATTTCTAAGACACCTGGCCTAGAAGCTCTGTCCTGAAGTCTACCTTTTACTGAAAATTTGACCCAATTAAGTGATCTCTTTTTGGAACCTTGAATCTAAGATAGACAGAGATAACAACAACAAAAAAGCAACATGTGAAAGCAAAACATGAAAAGAGAGGATTGTCAGCAAAAAGCAAGATGCACTAGAAGTCATAACTAAAGCTATGCAGTAGACAGAGAGAAGGTAGAGTCCTATAAAATAGAGTCTCACCCTATTGCTGCATTCCTAAAATGTGAGGGATCAACTTTATCATAGTCCTCAGGCCTGGCTATAGGCTGAAATTGTTCCCTACACTTTTGTTTTCCTGTGTATTTTGCAATCATTGCATATTAACAAGCAATTTAATTTTTTCTCTAAAAAATAAAAAATAAATCTCACTAAAACATTATTAAAATAGAGGAGAGTTTTATGTTCAAGAAATTGGTCTTTCAAACTAATTTAAATACAAGAATTGACTGATCATAAAGATAATTTAAATAGTGCTGAAATAGGTTTTACTTGTAATTTATTTTCCCAATGTAGTAATACTGTTTAGAAATAAATAATGCAAGTGTCTTAAGAATCTGTTACAAGAAAAATAGTATTTTAACATTATTGTTTCACAATAAGGATTATTATTAAATATTATTAATTTTTTATGTGTGGATACATCAGAATCACATAAATCCTGACCTGTAATAGTTTATACCCCACATAAATTCAAATGCATTGAGAAAATCCTAGAAATAACATTTTTAATAAAACCTACATTTTTAATACCTTGCTTAACTGACTATATATTTATTTGTAAGTCTTAATCATAGTATTTGTTGAAATTAAATTGCTTAGCTTCATAATATACTTATATAAAAATTTATAAATTATCCTACAAGCAGATATTTACTTTTAATTCTCTTCTCTTATATTGCATTCATCATGGTGTGTCAGCTAACCTCCAATAACACATTTTATTTTATAGGCACGTGAAACAACTGACCAAATGGGTGGTCATTTTTATAAAACTATTAATTGGTCTTTTGGCAATTTATTCTGGTATTAGATGATAATGATAAAATTATTATAATATATATAATTTGTTGTCTCTGTATCTTATTTATTTCATGCATTCTTGCAAGAAATGTATTGTTTAGGCAAGATTGCCCTTCTAAAGGGAGGGTGTCACTGACAGTTTGCCTCTGAGTGTTGACCAGGAAATTCCAGCTTGCTTGATTAAAGGTTACATTCTTGAGGGAGTTGAAACTCTAGGTTAGGTATTAAATCTTGGTTTACTGATGTGGGGACTTAACAGAAGTCACTCCAATTTGGTTGTCTCTTTAACATGTTTATTCTGAATAAATTCTATGGCATTCTCTTCCAAATTATTTTTTATTGTGTTCATTCTAGAATATATTACATCTACTGAATTGTTTTAATATGATAATTATATGTGCAGAAGAAAATTCAAATAGGTGAGTTGAATGGGATGTAAAGGGAATCACCACTCTGCCTCTTTCAAGTCATTGATTGTAGCACAATCCCTCCAAGAAGGCAGTATCACATTTGACCTACTATTTTCCTGGTTAGAGTCACCTCTAGTGACCTCTACTTGGCTTCTTTTTGGGGGGGTGGTTCCTTTTTTTTATTTTAAGTTCAATTAATTAACACTATAGTGCATTATTAGTTTCAGAGATAGAGTTCAGCGATTCATCAGTTGCATACAATACCCAGTGCTCATTCCATCACATGCCCTCCTTCATGCCCACCACGCAGTTACCCCATCCCCCCCCACCTCCCCTCCCAGCAAACTTCAATTTCTTTCCTATGCTTAAGAAGTCTCTTATGGTTTGTCTCCCTCTCTGGTTTCATCTTGTTTTATTCTTCCCAGGTTTTTTTTTTGTTGTTGTTGTTGTTGTTTGTGTTTTACTAACCAGAATCATGCTGTATGTATTGTTCTTTGATGTGTTTGTTGGACAGGTTCTCAGCCTAGCACACTCCTTTTATCCATTCTATATTCTACAGAAATAGTTAGATGTTTGGGTTGCTTCATTGTGCTCTTATAATTATGCCCACTTTTGTGCACAAACTTGAGCACAGGGGCTGGAATTTGAGGGGAAGTGTGTCAATTTGAGCCCTTGGCAATCTGAGGTGAAGGTGTGTTGACTTGGCATTGAACAGGTGGCAGGCTGTGCATGCTGACTCAGGCAGGAGTCTGTGACTCCTGGACTGGACTGTGAATTTGGGACCCACAGGCCAATGGCATCGTGTGTGACAGGGACGTGGCTGGTTTTGCTTTTAATTTTTGTTTTTCTGGGCAACTCGATCTCTCCCTCTATTCTAAATGAAAGCCTTGCTGGATAGAGTATTCTTGGCTGTAGATTTTTTCCTTTTAGCAGTTGGCCTCTTATCATTAATTGCCCTCATCACAGGTGAGGGAACCAATAAGGGGATTCTTTCAGCTCTTGAATTTATCCATTTCAATCAGGCATCCCTGAACTGAGGAAATAACCACAAGATGTATTTGGAGAACCATAGAGCCCCCTGTGAGATGACATGAACTAAAACTCCATTGGCCATCTGACTTCTAAACCCCTACTCTGACTAGTGAATCACAGTGATGTTTTGGGTCTCCAGGAATTATGTCGGTTTATAGTCAGTGTCCAGTCATTCTTGAAAATCAACTTATTTCCTTTGCCCAAATGTACAGTTACCCTGGTAAAGGCTATAGATCCCTTTACGGAAGGCCGGGAGGAAGATTAACAATATATATTTTTGGCAGTGTACCAGGGTCCTTCCTCAAAGGGATCCAGTCTCCTTTTCACTGAAAGGATTCTGGGTCTATAAACTGCCTCAAGTCTGAGAATTAATTGAGGATCCATGAATGTTTTGATGATTCAGGCCATACTTTTGTTCACTTGACTTAGAACTTTTCTGCTTACACAGATCAAGTAGGAATTTAGCATTCTTCTTATGTATTTCACTCTGGGGACACTATGATCGACTCCTCAGTGGCTCAGGTCTGTGTGAGTTGGTTGTCTGGTTGCTTTTTTGACTCTGCTGTTTATTATTTCACCCACCTGGCTTGATTGCTGTCACTTGGCCCCTGCTACCTGAAGATCCAAATACTCTAACTGCATTTAGGCTTCCCAGTTCGTGACTCCAGTCCCCACTGTGAGGTCTGGCCTACAGAGAAGAGTGATCATAGACTTCTTCAATGATGCAGGGACTACCCTCACAAATTATTTTTCTCATAAAAGTGGTGAAAAGTATGTTTTCAGTCCCCTCCCAGTAAGAGTGAGTAGATCTTAAATGACAAATCCACTCTAACATTCAATCTCTTTAAGCCTTTGGAATCATTCTTCTGTATTAAACTGAGGCAGATCCAATATTTCTAATTTGCTCACGGTAGGCCACGTTTCCACCCATATTTTAGTCAATCAACCAAACCAACTATAAAATATCTTCCTAACTCTCTGAGCTACAACACAAATGCAGAATTTCTCCTTAGAGGACACATACCAATAAATATGGCCTGATTCAACTTTATGTTCCCATCATCTTTGTTCTATATCTTAATGTCCATTCCTACACATGTTCCCCAGAATTTTATCTGTATAAATTAGAAAACTCAAATAGTTTTTTTGGACTGTAGCATACTTTCTCATGGGTCACTCTTTGTACTTAACCCTCAGAAGCCCACTGGGATTTGAGTTTAGTTATAGGTCTAGAAGCAAAAAATGGTGCCGGGGGTGGGTCCTGGGGAACATCAACATTGCCTTGCTTAACAACAGCTTCAAAAAAGACCATTACAATTTCCTCAGGGTGAGGTAGCTGCTTATAGTGTGGTTGGGGAGGCATCTGGCAAAGGAGACTCATCAGAATTTAGCGTCTCCATGTCCTGTCTTCATCAGGGTCTTCTGATGGGTTCCCATTCCAATTTACAGGATCCAATTCTTTCCCCATTAATGCTCTCACTTTGAATAGTAGACACGGCAAACTTGGGAGTTCAATTTACATCATAATTCAGCCAGTCACAGGATGAAAGTCTGCATTTTACTTGCAGTAGTCTCAGCCCTGCATCTACAAGAGACAAGGGTCTTCTTTAGAGAACACACAGAAACTTGCAGTCATCTCAGTCACCTGAGCTGGAAATTTTATTTCATCATTTTGCCCAAAGACATTAGGAGCAACCAGACAACCTCATTATATTTGTTGGTTTTCCAAAAACTGTTAGAAAGTATCATGTACACAATTACCCAGTTCCTTGCTTCTTATAAGTGGTTGCTTAGGAATATTCAGTGGAGTTGTTTTGCATATCACTATTGCCAGATCATGCCATGGACTGTCAGTGCTCTCATTAGTACTGGAAATAGAGACATTACCATCTTTAATTAGACTGGAGAGCTAATTCCACAAACCTCAGAACCAATTCAGAAAACTCGTTATTAAAATTCTTTTCCTCTAGAACTACTGTTGGTACCAAAATTTGTATTAGCCTGAGTTCTCTATCACCCATCTAGCTATCATCTATCATGTATCTATCATCTATCTATACATCTACTTATCTATCATCTATCTATCTAACTCTGTATTTATCTAGATATTTATCTGTCAAAAAAGATATTTATTATAAAGAATTGGCTCACATGATTATGGACCCTGAAAATCCCAAAATCTCAGTTGGCAAGCTGTGGAGACCCAAGAGAGCTGACGGTATATAATTCCAGTCTGAATCTAAAGCCTAAGGCAGGAGAAGATTAATTTCCCAGCTTGAAGACAATCAGGAAGACAGAACAAATTCTCCTTTATGTTGCCTTTTTTATTCTATTTAGACTTTCAATGGTTTGGATGAGGCCCAGCTACATTGAGGAGGGCAATATACTTTACTCAATCTACAGATTCAAATGTTAGTCTCATCCACGAAAACCTTCACTAACACACTCAGAATTAACAAAAAAGCAAATACCTATGCACCTTGTGAAAACACAAATCATCATGTTATCTGTGTCTAAATTCAATTTACTTTTCCTTAAGATTACCTTTGTATTATTCTAAAGCTTTTTGATCTGCATATCCCTTATCAAAAATATATTGATTTCATTTAATCAAAATTTAGACTTTCCATTTTTAAATTGTTTATGCAATTAGCAAGTAAAATAAATACCTTGAAAAATGTTATAAAATTATCACTGCCTAAATGTATCTCTTGTAGTTAGCATTTCTGAAAATATAGTTATATTACTTTTTAAAGAATTTCTTTGTTCTTAATAATTCAGAGGTTCACTATAATTAGGTTTTTTATTTTTATTTATTTTTTAAAGTTTTTAAAAAATATTTTATTTATTGATTTGACAGAGAGAGAGTACAAGCAGGGGAAAGGGAAGGGCAGGGAGAGGGAGAAGCAGGCTGCTGAGCAGAGAGCCTGATGTGGGGCTCAATCCCAGGACCTGGAGATCAAGCTGTGAGTCAAAGGCAGATGCTTAACCATCTGAGCCACCCAGGTGCCCCAAGAGACTCTTAACTATAGAGAACAAACTCATGGTTTCTGAAGGGGAGGATGGGCTAAACGGGTTATGAGCATCAAGGAGGGCACCTATTGGGATGAGCACTGGGTATTATAGGTAAGGGATGAATTACTAAATTGTATTCCTGAAATAAATACTACATTATATGTTAACTAATTTGAATTAGTTCCAGCTCAGCGGGGAGTCTGTTTCTCCCTCTTACTCTGTCTCTCCCCCAGCTTGTGGTCTCTCTGTCTCTCTTTCTCTCAAATGAACAAATGACATCTTTAAAAAAATGAGTCTCTTACAGTTTGCCTCCCTCTTTGTTTTTATCTTATTTTATTTTTCCTCCCCTTTCCCTACATTCATCTGTTTTGTTTCTTAAATTCCACAAATGCGACAAATCATATATTTATCCTTCCCTGACCGTCTTATTTTGCTTAGCATAATACACTCTTATTCTATCCATGTTGTTGCAATGGCAAGATTTCATTCTTCTGGATTGCCAAATAATATTCCATTGGGTATACACACACACACACACACACACACACACACACACACACACACACACACACATATATATCACTTTTTTTCCATTCATCAGTCAATGGGCTTTTGGGCTCTTTCCATAATTTGGCTATTGTTGATAATGCTGCTATAAACATCAGGGTGCATGTGCCCCTTTGAATCACTATTTTTGTATCCTTTGGATAAATACCTAATTGCTGGGTTGTAGGGTAGTTCTATTTTTAACTTTTTGAGGAACCTCCATACTATTTTCCAGAGTGGCTGCACTAGTTTGCATTCCCACAAACAGTGCAAAAGAGTTCCCCTTTCTCACATCCTTGCCAACATCTGTTGTTTTCTGAGTTGTTACTTTTAGCCATTCTGACAGTGTGAGGTGATATCTCATGGTAATTTTGATTTGTATTTCCCCAATAATCAGATGTTGAGCATCTTTTCATGTGTCTGTTAGCCATCTCTATGTCTTCTTTGGGAAAAATGTCTATTTATGTTGTTTGTCCATTTCTTAACTGGATTATTTGTTTTTTAGGTGTTGAGTTTGATAAGTTCTTCATAAATTTTGGATACTAATCCTTTATCAGACATGTCATTTGCAGATATGTTCTCCCATTCTGAAGGTTGCCTTTTAGTTTTGTTGATTGTTTCCTTCGCTGTACAGAAAGTTTGTCTTGATGAGGTCCCAATAGTTCATTTTTGCTTTGTTTCCATTGACTCCAGAGAAGTGTCTGGTAAAAAGTTCCTGTGGGCAAGGTCAAAGAGGTTGCTGCCTGTGTTCTCCTCTAGGATTTTTATGGTTTCCTGTCTTATATTTAGGTTTTTCATACATTTTGAATTTATTTTGTGTATGGTTTAAGAAAGTCATCCACTTTCATTCTTCTGCATGTGGCTGTCTAGTTTTCCCAATACCATTTGTTGAAGAGACTGTCCTTTTTCCTCTGGATAGTCTTTCTTGCTTTGTCAATGATTAGTTGACCATACATTGTGTGTCCATTTCTGGGTTCCCTATTCTATTACATCGATCTATATGTCTTGTTTTTTTGTGCCAGTACCATCCTGTCTTGATGATTACAGCTTTGTAATAGAGCTTAAAGTCTGGAATTGTGATGCCTCTCCTTTTCTTTTCTTTTCAACATTATTTGGCTATTCAGGGTCTTTTCTGATTCCATACAAATTTTAAAATTATTTGTTCTAGCTCTGTGAAAAATGCTGGTGGTATTTTCATAGATATTGCATTGAATATGTAGTTGCTTTGTGTAGTATAGATATTTTAACAATATTTATGATTCCAATCTATGAGCATGGAATGTTTTTCCATTTCTTTTTGTCTTTTTCAAATTTCTTTTATAAGTGTTCTATAGTTTTCAGAGTACAGATCTTTTACCCCTTTGGTTAGGTTTATTCCTAGGTATCTTATGGTTTTTGGTGCAGTTGTAAATGGGATTGATACCTTGATTTCTCTTTCTGCTGCTTCGTTATTGCTGTGTAGAAATGCAACAGATTTTTGTATGTTGATTTTATATCCTGACACGTTGCTGAATTTATGTATCCGTTCTAACGATATTTTGGTGAAGTCTTTCAGGTTTTCTAAATCAATTATCATGTTTGCAAAGTGTGAAATTTTGACTTCTTCCTTGCTGATTTGGATACATTTTATTTGTTTTTGTTGTCTGATTGCTGAAGCTAAGACTTCCAGTACGATGTTGAACAATAGTGGTGAGAGTGGATATCCCTGCTATGTTCCTGACCTTGGGAGAAGAGCTCTCAGTTTTTTCCCATTGAGAATGATATTAGCTGTGGGTCTTTCATGTAGGGCCTTTATGATGTTGAGCTATGTTCACTCTATCCCTACTTTCTTGAGGGTTTTTATCATGAGTGGATGCTGTATTTTGTCAAAAGCTTTTTTTTTTTTTTGCATCTGTTGAGAGGTCATATGGTTCTTATCCTTTCTTTTAATAATGTTGATTGATTTAAGATATTGAACCACTCCTGCATCCCAGGAATAAATCATATTTGATAGTGGTGAATAATCCTTTCAGTGTACTGTTGGATTTGATTAGCTAATATCTTGTTGAGAATTTTTGATTCCATTGTCATCAGAGATATTGGTCTGTAATTTTCCTTTTTAGTGGGGTCTCTGTCTAGTTTTCGAATCGAGATAATGCTAGCCTCATGGAATGAGTTTGGAAGTTTTCCTTCTATTTTTATTTTTTGGAACAGCTTCAGAAGAATAGATATTAATTCTTCTTTAAATGTTTGGTAGAATTCCCTTAGGAAGACATCCAGCCCCAGACTCTTGTTTGTTGGGAGATTTTTTATTAGTGATTCAATTTCTTTGCTGGTTATGGGTCTCTTCAAATTTTCTATTTCTTCCTGATTCAGTTTTGGTAGTTTATTTGTTTCTAGGAATTTATCCATTTCTTACAGATTGCCCCATTTTTTTCAGCATATACTTATTTATAATATTCTCTTATAATTGTTTGTATTTCTGTGGTGTTGGTTGTGATCTCTCCTCTTTCATTTGTGACTTTATTTATTGGGTCCTTTCTCTTTTCTTTTTGATACGTCTGGCAAGGGGTTTATCAATTCTGTTAATTCTTTCAATGAACCAGCTCCTAGTTTTGTTGATCTGTTCTGTTTTTGTTTTTGTTTTAATTTCTAGATCACTGATTTTTGCTCTAATCTTAATTATTTCCCTTCTGCTAATTTTAGGCTTTATTCTCTGTTCTTTCTCCAGCTCTGTTAGGTGTAAGGTTAGGTTATGTATTTGAGACTTGTCTTGCTTCCCGAAGAAGGTCTTTATTTTCATATACTTTCTTCTTATGACTACCTTTGCTGTGTCCCAAAGGTTTTGGAATGTCAAGTTTTCATTTTCTTTGCTTGCGTGTATTTTTTTTTTTTAATTTCTTTAATTTCCTGGTTTACCCATTCATTCTTTAGTAAGATGCTCCTTAGCCTCTATTTAGCACATTGAATATATCATTCTACTCTCTTCTGGCCTGCCATGTTTTTGTGGACAAGTCTGCTGCTAACCTTATGTGTCTACACGTTTAGTGTAAGGACCTTTTGTCCCTAGCTAATTTCAGAATTCCCTCTTTATCTTTGTATTTTGCAAGTTTCATTCTGGTATGTCTTGGTGTTGACCTGTTTTTGTTGATTTTGAGGGGAGTTCTCTGTGCCTCTTGGACATGAATGCTTGTTTCTTTCCCCGGATTAGGGATTATCTCAGCTATTAGATATTCAAATAGACTTTCTGCCCCCTTTTCCCTGCTCTTCTTCTGGGACTCCTATGATATGGATAGTATTGTACTTTGTGGAATTGTTGAGTTCCCTAAGTCTATATTTGTGATCTAGTAGTATTCTTTCCCTCTTCTTTTCAGCCTCATTATTTTCCATAATGTATCCCCTATATCACCCATTTCATTCCTCTGCTTCTTCCATCCTCATTGTGATTACATCCAATTGATTTTGCATCTCAGTTACAGCCCTTTTTATTTCAGCCTGACTAGTTTTTAGGTCTTTTGTCTCTGCAGCCAGGGTTTCTCTGGTGTCTTCAATGCTTCTTTCAAGCCCAGATAGTATTCCTATGACTGTTGTTCTAAATTCCTATTTCAAATATATTGCTTATATCTGTTTTGAGCAAATCCCTAGCTGTGATTTCTTCTTGATCTTTCTTTTGGGGAGAAATCCTCCATCTTGTCATTATGCCTGGTTTCTGTCTGCATGTTATGAAAGCTTGTTATGTTTCCTACTCCTGAGAGTAATACTATATTAAGAAGGTGTCTTATACTGTCCAGCGCCTAGTACTTCAGGAAGTGTTTTTGGTATAAGCTGTGTGCACTCTGCTGTTGTGTTTTGGCTGCTCTTTCCAACAGGTCAGTCCTCTGCAGAGTTCCTCCTTACTTCCAGTGAGGAGTGTTTAGACCCCTAACTAGGAGTGCTGTGATTTGTTTGTTAAGATAAGTCTGATTAAAAAAAAAAAAAAAAAAAAAGCCTGATCCAAGAAAGGAGAAAAGGAAAAGGAACAGAAAAGCAAACAAACAGGAAAACAAACAAATAAAAAAAATCTATAAGCCTGATTCCTAAGAAAAAGAAAATTAATAATAATAATAATAATAAAAAAATTCTGTTCCTATTTCCACCAAAACTGAGGTTGATCCTTTGGATCACTCTATGATCAGTAGCCTTGATGTATATGGAGGGCCTGTGTTGGTCTTCTGTGGGTGAGGCCTACTGTCCTGGCTCACGGTCAGACCTGCCCTTGTAAAGATATCTGTGCTAGGCACAAGAGGGCAGGGTTTGGTGTAAGTGACTCCAGCCTCCACTGTTTTTCTCTCAAGTCCCACTATGCTGGTGGGCAGGGGGTTGGAAGGTGGTGTCACCCCACGCTGTTGTCCCTGGGGAGGGGAATTTGTGGCTACTGCTGTTCAGGAGGCCCTCACAGAAAAATAGTCTCCTCTTCTGTGTCCCAGGCTTCATCAGATCCCTGCCCTCAACCTGCTTGTGCTTGGTCGTTGGCATGCCCAGTGCCACAATTCTCCTGTGTTTTATCTTTGGCCAGCAGCTGGGATTCAAAACAACAAATCTTAAAGGACACTGCAAAACTGGGACACACTCCCCTCCCAGGGAGGAGAACCTTGCAGCCCTGCACCTGGCACTATTCTGTCCCAGAAAAGCAGTTGCATGCCTATGTGAATACCTGGAGTCTATGTTGAAGCACAGCAAAAAGCTGCCACAAGGTTATCTGCCCTCTATGTGTGCCTCTGGTCCCTGCTCAGTGCCATCAGGCAGGTCTTTTGTCCTTGGAGAGGCGATATACCCTCTTCCAAATGTACTCCAGGAAGGGGAACATTCTCTCCCATGAGACTCAGGGGATCCCCACACCATGGCATTGTGTGCAAACCCTATATGCTGCTCTCCCACTCTCAACCTCTCTCTCTGACTTCTCTCAGGGAAAAAGATCCCACCTCTCTGTGGCATCATAGCTTTTCTCTCCACCAATTCATGTCTCTGAACCTTGCATTTGACAGTTCTCTCCCTCCAATTGTGCAAATTGTTTTCTTAATCCTCAGATTGATTTCCTAGTTCTTCAAAATGATTTGATGTTGATCTAGCTATGTTCCAGCAATGAAGCAAGCCCAGGGTCCCCCTACTATTCTTCCATCTTAACTCCTCCTCAAAAAAGAAAGATTTTTAAAGGCAGAGGAAGGGCATTAAAAAAAAAATTGCAAGGAATGCATTGTTTGGGCAATGTTGCCCTCCTAAGGGGGAAGGGTCTTGCAGGGAATTGCCTCCTATTATTGACCAGGAACTTCCTGCTTGACTGGTTAAATGTTACATTCCTGAGGAAGTTGAAACTGTAGTTAGGTTAGATATTAAATCTTGGTTTACTGATGTGGGGCCTTAACATAAGTTACTCCATTTTTGGCCTGTGGTTTCTTTTTAACAGGTTTTTTTCTGAATAAATTCTATAGCATTCTCTTCCAAATCATTTGCTTTCTGTATTGTGTTTATTACAGAATATAATACATCTACTGAATTTTTTTAGTGTGATAATACATTTCCCTAGTACTTCAAATCAGTTGTTTTGGATGTCTATCTGGTTTTGATTTATGTGGCCTATTTTGTTTTATAATTTCTTTTTGTTTTTATGGATATTTTCTTCCTTCACTTCTCTCAGAGTCTTCATTGTACTTATTTTTAACGTCCTTTGAAAATGTGATGTCATTTACATATTGTTAATGACTTAATCTTCTGATTATTCAGTTCTTTTAGTGCTTTTCTGGAATATTATTTTTCCTCACGTGCTTTTAATTTTCTTTTTTTTAATGTCTATTCTCGTCTTTCCCTGTCTGGCAGTTTTGCAGTTATGTCAACTTTTTTTCTTTGAGATGCCGTGTGTGAATAGCCAAGTTAATATTGGCATGTCAGAGTTTCCTTCCTGTGGAGAGATTGGGAATTTTGGAGATCAGTTGCTCAGTTCTGTATGCTTAGACCTTATTCTCATTCACCAGCAAGTGTGCTGTTCTATATAAGCCATTGACCTAGAAATATGCTCATTTTTTTATTCTTATTTTCACAGGAATTCTGAGTGTAAGACCCTTTCCCTCACTCTTTTTTTCTTTTATTTATTTATTTATTTTTAATTTTATTGTTATGTTAATCACCATACATTACATCATTAGTTCTTGATGTAGTGTTCCATGATTCATTGTTTGTGCATAACACCCAGTGCTCCACGCAGAATATGCCCTCTTTAATACCCATCACCAGACTAACCCAACCCCCCACCCTTCTTCCCTCTAGAACCCTCAGTTTGTTTTTCAGAGTCCATCGTCTCTCATGGTTCGTCTCCCCCTCTGACTTACTCCCTTTCATTCTTCCTCTCTTGCTATCTTCTTCTTTTTCTTTTTTCTTAACATATGTTGCATTATTTGTTTCAGAAGTACAGATCTGTGATTCAACAGTCTTGCACAATTCACAGTGCTCACCATAGCACATAACCTCCCCAATGTCTATCACCCAGCCACCCCATCCCTCCCACCCCCCACCACTCCAGCAACACTCAGTTTGTTTCCTGAGATTAAGAATTTCTCATATCAGTGAGGTCATATGATACATGTCTTTTTCTGATTGACCTATTTCACTCAGCATAACACCCTCCAGTTCCATCCATGTCGTTGCAAATGGCAAGATCTCATTCTTTTTGATGGCTATTGTATTGATATTGATAATATTCCATTGTGTATATATACCACATCTTCTTTATCCATTCGCCTGTCGATGGACATCTTAGCTCTTTCCACAGTTTGGCTATTGTGGACATTGCTGCTATAAACATTGGGGTGCACGTACCCCTTCGGATCCCTAAATTTGTATATTTGTGGTAAATACCCGGTAGTGCAATTTCCCTCACTCTTATTTGCTGCTCTCCACCCTATGGATAGGGACTTTGGGTTTGACAACTATGTCTCTTGCTGCCCATTTCAGAACTGGGGCCCAACTGTCCCAGAGCTTCCACGGTATCAATCACAGTGGCTTCACACTGTTATTAATATTTTGTTTGTACTTTAATATATTTTCTTTCAATGTCTAATTTAGGAAACATTCATTGTAAATTAGGAAACATTCATAGAACCATATTTCTTAAAATCTGCAAGCACTTTTTCTTTTTTTTAAGTAGACCCTATACCCAGCATGGAGCCCAACGTGGGACCTGAACTCATGACCCTGATATCAGGACCTCAGCTGAGATCAAGAGTCAGACAATCAACTGTCTGAACCACCCACGTGCTGCCTCAAGCACTTTTTAAAACACTTTTTTTTATATTATAAATCTTTATATCTAGATTTTTTCTCATTATAATATATCTTAATTATTCTCATATCAGTTTTTGATTATCAACTCATGTGATGGTAACTCCTGCCATTTTGGCACTGCATATATTTCAAATGCAGGTCTAATGTGTGTTATGGATATAGAAAGTTAGGATTAAAATGATGACATGAAGACTAAGAAACTGAGAAAACAGAAATAACATGTACTGAAAATTTGTAGCTTCTGCCAGTCCTAGCCAGTGATGCAAAAATACTGCTTCTGGACGTTGATATTTAGAATTTAATAGAAAAGTAGGAAAATACATATAAGTTAGTGTTGGAACTGGAAAAAACATTTTGCTAACTTTACTTTTCATTAATGAAAGCAAAAGAAGGCTCATATTTTATATTAATGCATATCTTAGGTTAATTCCAGTAAAGTCCAAATGTAACTTTGTGTTAAACTATACTTTAAAATGCCTTCTATAATTTGAAAGCAAGCAATATTTAATTTCCTAGTTAAAAATAGTGCTTGTGGGCATAAGTAAAGTCTGATTAAGATTTTTGATAGAGATTTTCAAAAATTTTAATAGAGGAATTCATGTTTAAGTGGAATCTAAGAGGAAATTAATTTCTAAAAACAGAATGAATATAAGTAGAATAATTATGCCTAACCCCTGGATTAAGTAGGTGACTCAGTCCAAATTTTATCCTATCATTTGTTCCCTCTTCTCAGTAAGCTGTTTAAAAAACAGTGAGTTGGAGAGATCAGTCACAGTGAATATTAGACTTAATAAAATACATTCAATCTGAACTTGAATTACTTCAAAGTAGTGAATACTCTTTTTGACCTGAAAAGAGAAATTGCCTGTAGATTGAGGAGAATTTATACATAGAAAACTTCTTCTAGTGCCTACTTCTAGGATTTTTTTTTAAATTTCTTGAACATCCCATCTTTCTATAGAATCAGAGAGAATGATTATGTTTTTTATGCAGGTCATCTAAGTCCAAGAACCCAGGGGAGGGTCCCATAGAACCAACCAAGAGGGTCCTTGGCTTCATGCAGGATGGAAATTGAACTTGAGCCAGAGGAAGTGAAAACAGTTTATTGAAGTGTTGAGTGACAGAGAATAACAAGCAGAGTTATTGGAGAGATTCAGAAAGGAGAAAAGAATGAGTCTCATTGTTGCTTG
This sequence comes from Callorhinus ursinus, assembly GCF_003265705.2. Taxonomy (NCBI): domain Eukaryota; kingdom Metazoa; phylum Chordata; class Mammalia; order Carnivora; family Otariidae; genus Callorhinus; species Callorhinus ursinus. Next base: position 135,217,746 of record NW_027397066.1, read on the forward strand.
GGGTTAGGGGTTTATATTGGAAAAGGGTCTAGGGTATGTTTTTTTTCAGGAATCCATGATAGGGTCCAATCAAAGGTGAGTGTCATGTGAACAATAGTGTTATTCCATAAATTACCAAAAGTATGGAGTATTATACCAGCATCAGCTGAGGTTTGTTTGAAGCTAATGCTCTGGAACAAGTTTGGGATCTGGCTCTTCTTAGATGTTATCAGATGTTTGGGACCTAGGACAAAACTCAGAGTATGATTAACTTCCTTGAGTCCCCCTTGAAGTGGGAACATAGCTTTTTTGGCTTATTCAGAGGCAAACTATGGAACATGAGTAAATGGAGCTTAGCAGAAAAAGAGCAGAAATGGAGCTTTTCTAAAATAAAGTCCCTTCAGCTTCCTTACTTCATTTGAACTCTCTACAATGTACTTCTAATTACTTATAATGTATTATTTAATATATTAGCTTCATATTTTCTCATGATTTCATTGTAAAAACATTTTCAGGTGTTTTACAGGATGTCTATTTTCATTCTCATGGTTTCAACAAGGAGTAAATGCTTCCCTTCCCCTGCATGCTTCTGGAAAAGGACAATGGTGACCAGGTGTCCTGTTAAATGAAAGCAATCTGATAGGCAGTGCAAGTGCAGTAAGAGACAGTCCAGGGAGTTTGGCAAGGTCTGAAGTCTGGGCATAAGAAACAGTTATAGAACAGCTGATCCTAGAACAGAGACTGACTGCTTTTTTTTAATGTTTTATTCTCTTGACAGATCTAAGAATCTTGACTAACAAGAGTAGACTGCAGGCAGAATGAGGTCAAAGGTATACTGGGAAATCTTGTCCTTGATTAAATGATGTTCTGAATTGGGGTCTTCTTACACTACTGTCTAGTTGGTGTTATTATCATAGAATCTATTAATTCTCACTTGTCTTCTTAAATTGTATTTTTTCTCAATAAGAAGAAAAACTATGAAAAAGAAATAAAAATGAGCCATGAGGTTAGAGAGACAGTGGAAGTACCAATGAAGGGCAGCAAAGAACAATTGAATGCAAAGTACCATCCTTTGTTGTTCTTGCTTGTAATGAAAGGCTTCTCCTTTCAAAGGAATGGATTAATGAAAAGGAAGTAGTGTTCTTGAAGTTATGGTGATTCTTTGGAAGTTTCATTCGTAGTTCTGTGTTTCTTTCCATTCTAATTAGGAATTAACAGAGTAGGGACATCTGGGGGCTCAGTCGGTTAAGCATCTGCCTTTAGCTCAGGCCATGATCCCAGGGTCCTGGGATGGAGCTTTGCATCAGGCTCTCTGCTCAGCGGGGAGCCTGCTTCCCTCTCCCTCTGCCTGCCACTCAGCCTGCTTGTGCTCTCTCTCTCTGTCAAATGAATAAAATCTTAAAAAAAAAAAAGAAAGGAATTAACATGTAAAACCAAGAAAAACACTTTCTTATTTTAATTTACTTTGCATCCTATGAATTGCAATAGCAGGCAAAAGATCACCTATAAATAAATGTTTTATAAAATACATGTTTCCATTAATAAGGTTTATTGAAAAGTTTTTTATTGTGTTTTTCTCCCATGGGATGCCACCCCACATATTCAGAAATTAGATGGAAAAAAAAATGACAATCCATTTTATTTCTATCAACGAGTTTCATCAGATACCTTGGAGATGTTAATAAAACTAACAGTTACCACTAAAGTTATGATATTTGTGTTTTTGGTGCCAGACAGACAATTATGATTATCAATAAAAATAAAATAGTAATCCACATTAATTGATAGCTTGTTCAATACATGTCAAAGGCTGCTGTGAGCAATATATCCACTTTTACTTACACACAATGTTTATTTCCAATACTTCCATAAAACATAAAAATAATATCAGTAATTTTCTAAGTCAGCTTTTCTCAAAATAAAGTCCTAACTTCACCAGGGAAGGGGCCAAGGGTGGGCAGCCCTAAGATAGGCCACTTTGGCATGAAGATTATTTTGAGTAAAATACCATCAAAACCCAACAAATTTAGGAGAAGCTCTTTACCTCCCTGACGATTGCCAAAAAAGAGTATAGACAGAGGACCTCCCCCAGGAAGAGAACTATCACCATTACTACATCATACTATGAACTAGGTATGCTTAGACAGGGAGGAACCTAGCAAGGTCTCTTTGATCAAAGTTGTCTATGTCCCATTGTTTCTGAGTGGCCCAGCAAACATTTGTTTACCAAACATTTTACTTCCTGTGAATTGAATTCCTTTCCCTTCGTAGTCCCAGACACCTACCCCCTTCTCCTTAGTTCAGAATGACATATATACCACATTTTGCCTGACTGTCTTTGGAATTTCCATGTCTATGTGGATTCCTGGTATGTATGCCATTAAATTTGATTTTCTCCTGTTACTCTGTCTTTTGTCAATTTGATTCTTAGTCCAGCTAGAAGGATCTTGAAGGGACAGGACATTAATGTTCCCTGACACCAGTAAGACATGGGAGCCTCTAAAAAATTCTGAAATACCAGGCTAATGTAATCCTAGGTTTACTGGTTCAGTATTTCTGAAGTGGAGATTGAAAATCTGCATTTTTATGATATTTTATATGATTTTTATATATACAAAAATTGAAAATCATTACTCTGAGTTGATCTCTCAGTTTCATTTGGCTGTTGCAATTATTGTAAGACTACCTTTAATTTAAAGGCATATATCCATTCATTTTTAGTAACCCAGTTAATTTGATTAAGAAGGAAAGTGTAAGAGTATCAAACTAAAAGAAGGCACTTGAGGATTTCCTTTATGATTTTTGTACCAGAAACTGTTAAAGAAAATTTCCTTTATAGTCATAGAAGAAAGAAAACATACCCTAAATCTCAATTTAAAGATTTAATTTTTCCCAACATTTTTCTTCCCTAAGGACCACTTTAAGAACCACATTTAAAAGCAAATAACCAGGGGCACCTGGGTGGCTCGGTCATTAAGCATCTTCCTTCGGCTCAGGTCATGATCCTGGGGTCCTGGGATCGAGCCCCGAATTGGGCTCCCTGCTCGGTGGGAGGTCTGTTTCTCTCTCTCCCCCTCTCCCTGCTTGTATTTCCTCTCACACTCTCTCTCTGTCAAATAAGTAAATAATTTTTTTTAAAAAAAAGCAAATAATCAAGCATTATATTATTATTATGAAGACTGAATTGGTTGAAAAATTGCAAGTAAATGAAAATTCTATTGGAAAAGAACAGTTATGATAGGAGAATCAAGAAAGGGTTTCAGATAACCTATATGTCAGAAAGCATTGTAGATTCAGTGAAACAGAGCTTAATGATCTAAAATTGACAATCAAGTTGATACAAGCAATTCCAGGTAACTATTTCATGACCTGTGAATTATTTTCTTAGTGGATGGTTCTTTGGAAGAATGCTTCAGTTCACAAATTTTTCCCAGAGCAGAAAAAGGTAGCAATTCTCAGTCTATAACAGGGGATGTATTTTTAATGTCCTCATATTTTTAGCATTTCTTATTTACATTTGCCGAAGGAAATTCTAAATGTAAAAAAAAAAAGTTTAATAGCTTACAGGTGTATTTTGTTCTCACTGCTATTGTTTAAAACATATTTGTTCCTTCTTTAAAATCTATAATAGAATGTCATGTTTATTATTAATTGTTTTGACAATACAGAAAAGTACAAATAAAAAATCTTATTTAATTATAACACGCAGTGATATTTACATCTAATATTTGAGGATATGTTCTTCTGATCTTGCTTCTATAAAACTATATGAGTTTGTCTAAATATTTTATGTTTGAGTTATATCACATATTAGTTTGTTATCCACTTTTCACTTGATAAAAGATGTTGCTTGTTAATATATTCTAAATTAATATTTTAATGAAAATCTATATTAACATTTCAGTGGTTATATATAATTTCATTCAGTGAATGGACATATGTGCATCCTGTAGTGTCCTATAGCCAGCTATTTTGGCTCATATTCATTTTTTGGTAGTAGAGGTGATACTACAGTAAACCCAAATCTTTTAGCACATATTTTGTTAGTCATTAGTTTATATTCCTGTACATATTTTTGACCAAATTTTAAGACCAATAGTTTTGATATAAGAATTGTGTTAGCAATTTATATTGCCACAACAATGGTCTAGAGCCATTTTTCTATACACTTTGGATGATATTTTAGGAAAAACTGCTATTCTGTTACTTTTTAAAATTTAAAAAAAAATTTTATACTTTTTTAATTTTTATACTTATAATTTTTAATTTAATTTTTAAATTTTATACTTTTCTTTATACTTTTTTATATATTTTATATATATTTGTGAAATTCTTCAAGTTGTTTTTTATTCTTTTTTGGGAGGGCTTGAATTTTTCTTAATAATTTGTAACATAGCTTTGTAATTCAAATGGTGGTTCTTTCATATGTTTGTGTCATATTGTTATAGTTACAGATTTTCAGAAATTATTGATATCTATGTTGTCAAATGAAGTGGCCTATTTTTCCCACTTTTTCACTTATTACTCTAAAAGTTTTCCCCTAGGCTGTGTTAACTCCTACTTAAAGTTATTTATTTATTATTTATTTATTTATTTATTTATTTGAAGATATTATTTGTTTATTTGACAGAGAGAGAGAGAGCACAAGCAGGGGGAGAGGCAGAGGGAGAGGGAGAAGCAGGCTCCCCGCTGAGCTGGGAGCCCAGTGTGGGACTCAATCCCAGGACCTGGAGATCATGACTTGAGCCAAAGGAAGATGCTTAACCACCTGAGCCACCCAGGCGCCCCTACTTAGAGTTATTTATAAACAAATTAATAGCTGCAATGATAATAAGCTAGAGAATGCATATTCTATTTACCCTAACATATATTTGCGTTACTAAGACTTACTACATGTTGTTAGCATATTCACAATTGGGTACTTTGGCCCCTATTTCACACCTTAATGGGAAGCTTTCTGCATAGGAATGTGCAGGAATGAAATTTGACACAGAGATAGTATCCTGGTTCATCGGGCCTACTTGATGGATATTAGTAAAATTTTAATGAGACAAAGAAAAAGATTTGGTTACAGATTAAACTCTACAGAAATATTTGTGCCATGATTAAGAAGCCTGCATTTATTTACATAATGCATTTTTGGGGGGGGGTAGATTCTTAAAAGTGTAAACATATAAGGGAGCTCTTAATTTCACAGATTTTTGAAAATGTGGCTATATACAGTGTTGGTAAATATTTTGGACGACAGCCACTCTTACACTCTGCTGATGAGAATATACAATTTTAGAGCCTTCTGGAAAATAATTTGGGAAAATATCTTTAAATCATTGCTAGGACATTATTTTCACAATATTTGAGGTAATATAGAAAAGACAGAGGCTGGTGTCACATTTTGACATTTTCATAAGAAATTAAAATGATGTCATACTAGAATAGAAGATGGTTAAAGAGATTCTCTGTGTAGAGGAAATCCCTTTTCATGTTATAGTATCTCATTATCTTTCTGTGTATCTTCTTCAACACGGCCTTTAGCTCAATGACAGACATTTGTCGCCAGAAATTTTATCTTCTGTGAATTTCCATTTTTATAGGCAAACACACTTCCATGAAGACTAAAAGTTTTCCAGATGATTCTGGGTTTTATTTATAATTTGGCGACAAAGACATGACAAGAACTTCAGATCTTCTTATAGTAGCCTAGCCTAATAAAAATGTATTAAATACTTAGATTCCTTAAAGAAAATGTGAAAGTGAACATTTCATCTCCTGTATGACTAAGAAAATTGCATTAATACCTAATGTTATAGAACTAAGGGAAGAAATATTCATCAAAGCAACTCTGACTTCTGAACCTTACTACTTAAATGGAAAGTACAAAATAAGTACTATAATTCTTACTGGGAAACTCTAAGTACATGTTTAAAAACTCAGTACAGGGGTGCCTGGGTGGCTCAGTCAGTTAAGCATCTGCCTTCGGCTCAGGTTATGATCCCAGGGTCCTGAGATTGAACCCTGCATTGGGCTCCCTGCTCAGTGAGGAGTCTGCTTCTCTCTCTCCCTCTGTCCCTCCTTCCCGCTTGTGCAAACTCTCTCTCTCTCAAATAAATAAATAAAATATTAAAAAAATTAAAATAAAAACTCAATTCAAATTACATAATCATTTACCTAGAATTCCACCTGTATTAAATCAGTTAAAATAAATAAGAATTTTTAAAAAGTTTTCCCTATAATGATATTAGGTAAAATTTTGATATAATAGTTAAAAAGTATAAAAAAATAGTTAAAAAGTGTAAACTACTTAAATGTTCAACAATGAAAGATCTATTGAATTTGTGCTAGAGCAAATATTCTGCAGTCATTAGAAATGAACATATATATATACGTATATATATCAATATGTATAACATATTTTCAGTGAAAAAATCTGCAAAATAGTACACTAAGAACTATTTTTAATAAAGAAGAAAATGCACATAGACATGCTTAGAAAAAAGATTTAAATCTTTTAAATAGGTTTTTGAGGTCTTTGTACATATGTTTATAAATATAAGTATTTATAAACATATAAGTTTATGTTTTTTTGCAATAAATGCTCATTATTTTATAATAAGAAAAATAAAGGTAAGTGAAACATGAATCATTGAAGACAAGTTGGAAGAGCTAAGTGCCCCTTTAATTTTGCAAATCACATAACCAAATTTGTATTTAAGTTCATTAGAACAGAACCAAAAATAAAGCCCATGTCTTTTTTTCTCCCCAATTTTGTTCTTTCCTCTGCATAGTAATGGGTTTTATACAGTCTGAACAAGTTTAAATATTATTAATCTACATAATGCTTATTTGCTTTTAAAGATATATTTAATCTGGGGCACCTGGGTGGCTTAGTTGGTTAAGCATCTGACTTTTGATTTCAACTCAGGTCATGATCTCATGGGCCATGAGGAGAGGGAAAGGGAGAGAATCTTGAGCAGATTCCCTGCTGAGCACAGAGCCCAAGGCAGGGCTTGAGCTCATGACACCCCACCCCACCTCCTGCTCTCTGGCTCTCTTAAATAAATAAATCTTTAAAAAGAAGATATATTTAATAAGATGATGCAAAGACTCCTAAAAATAAGTAATCTAGTCCAAACTACATGTTTTTCAGGAAACCAAATGGGATAAAATTACCCCAGAGCTGGGGTTCCTGGGTGGCTCAGTCGGTTAAGTGTCTCACTTTTGATTTCAGCTCAGGTCATGATCTCAGGGTTGTGAGATCAAGTCCTATATTGGTCTCCGTGCTCAGAGTGGAGTCTGCTTGAGAATCTTTCCTTCTCCCTCTGTCCCTACCCTCTCTGGAGCAAGCTCTCTTCTTGCAAGCAAGCAAGCAAGCAGGAGGTCTGATGGCCACAGCACAAGTTTCAAATCCAACTTCAAGAGAGACAACGTGGCCCACACAAAAAATAAACAAACAAATAAATAAATCTTTAAAAAAAATCCCAGAACAGTGCATTGTAGGTTTTACTTTGTGTATGTTAACATAATATCTACCCTTAGGAAACATAAATACAAATCAAACAGATGAAGCAAAGGTAAGAGTTTGTTCAACCCCACTTTGTCACTGTGGTTTCAGTCTTTTGTTCAGAAAGATGGACTAGTGTAAAGGAATGTTCAGCCCTGAAAGTCCTGCCTGCAGAGCCCTTCTTTAGGTCATTTTGCTATGCTCTTGGGAAAAAAAAATAAGAAAAAGAACCAAACTAAAAATGCATTCAAAGATCTAAACATCTATTGTTAGAGGACTTGCTTTTGCTGAGAAAGCTCCACTCATTCTCAATCAATATCTCTGATATGGGACTTTCTGATTTTCTTCTGTTCAGATATTTGAATTAAATTTATGAAGCAGTACAATGAAGGATGAGTACATAAACCATTCTTTAGGTACAATTAACAGCAAGCATGGCACTCTAGCTGAATTATTTTATCCAATACACCAAAGAGATATTCTTTCCATTGTGATCCCTTTGGGCATTTCAGCAGGAATCACCTATGAACTACTAGCTTTAAATTGCAGGCCCTTAGAAGACTCCAATTAGATAAATTCAAATATCTTTATGATTTCAATTTCTACAAACCAACATATAATCTGAATCTCTAAATGCAGAATACCCATTCAAGTGGAAAGTAGGAGGAATAATGAATATAAACAAAACAAACAAAAAACTAAGACCAAAAGGGACTAGAGCTATTTTTCTGCTTTATACATCACCGATACTGTCTTTCTTTTAAAGGAATTGAGAATTTGTATTTAATAACCAATTTAACTAAAATCTGTAATATAACAGAGTATAAAGTTGATTCTTTCACTAGGTTGACAAATTAAATTTATCAAATTAATATGGTGTAAAAGTGAAGAGTAAAGGCTCATCAGCCTAAAAAGACTCTAGGTAAATTGCCACTTACTGCTTCATGAAAACATTTGTTCAGAGCTCAGAATGTAACTAATTTTCTCAGTTCATCTTTTCATGCTATATAGTGTCTCTCTCTTTTTTTTTTGGATATTAATACCTTTGAATGTTTCACATTGTTTTTTTTCCAGAAGATATATAACAAAATACATAGAATTTAATATGAATCTCAGTACAGTGGGCAATTATAGAATCTAAATAAGACAAGTCATTAAAGTATAATCCTTCTTGTGGAGGCCGAACATTCCATTCCACTAAGAAGAGAGAATCACAACATGATTAGGCACAAACATATTATACTGCCTATTGTTCTAACTTCTAAGACTGGCAGGCTTGGAGGAAAAAACTATTAAAAAAGTAAATAAAGTTGAACACAGTCAACTGCCTCAGTTTCCCCCCGTTCTCCTTTCCCTTGGTCTTCATAGAACTGCTTGGGTGAGGGCGTGAGGCAGAGCCATGTGGGGCAGGGTTAGGCGCTCTGCTGACTAAGTGCCAGGCAGATGCAGAAGCTCCCTGAGGTGATCATGAAATGTACTGTGGATCAGCCCCTGGGCGTTGCCTCTGAGAATCCGGGCTGAGGGGAGGGGTGACCTATTGGCAGGAGGTCTGATGGCCACAGCACAAGTTTCACATCCAACTTCAAGAGAGACAAGGTGGCCCACACGTAATCCTGGAGTAGTCAGCACATTCTCGCAGAAGTCTAGAACTGCAGAGCTAATCCCTCTCTGTCACACTACTAGTTGGAATGCTAATTGAGCATAAACACTTCGGACACAATTCCACCAGGACCAGTCATTCATTCAACAGAAAAAGTCAAAACCATTTGGTTTTTAAATGAAAATCCTTCACATCCACCTGTGGTCAAAAAGAATAACTTATGACATTAATAGCCCTTAAAAAAGCAATTACCACAAAAGAGTTAAATCATAAGTGTGGGAAGACCTATTTTCCTATGAATGTAGCTCATAGGAAGGGACAGATACAAAGCCCATGTGAAAAATAAGGCCGTGATAGTCTGTGTTTTTAGCTTAAAGCTAAAGTTACCCCCAAAAAAGGTATTACAAAAGTTAAATGTTTCTTACTGCAAAGAGCTCACTTACACCAACACAATAAATTATATAAAAGAAAACATTTATTGTTTTTCCCCATTTAAGGTGCCCCTCTACCTCCTTGATGAGTCCTGGTGGTAATCCTTTGCCCGCGAGAAGAGCCTATAGTGTCTCTTGTATTCTGTTTGTTCTTACTCTTGTTCTCACACTTTTTCTACTCCTAGTTGTTTCTTCATTTTTCTCTCTTCTTCTCTTATCTATTCCCTTTCTCTCCAGGTCTCTTCTACATTTTATCATTTGTGTAATATGTGTATCTTTGTGTGTGTGTATGGAACTATGTGTAAATATAGTTATGATGTATAATATATATCATTTTATGTATTATAAGATATACCCCTATCTTTAATGTGGATTTAGAATATGCTGATTTAGAATACTGATTTAGAATACGCAAGGCCAAAGATGTGTTTTCTGGTTAGTGAAATTAGAATGAATCAACAAAATTACAGATCTTTTTTAGTTAGTATTTTGATGTGCTTTATTTTTTTTCCTTTTTTATTATGTTATGTTAATCACCATACGTTACATCATTAGTTTTTGATGTAGTGTTCCATGATTCATTGTTTGCGGTATAACAACCTGTGCTCCATGCAGAACGTGCCCTTTTCAATACCCATCACCAGGGTAACCCATCCCCCCACCCCCCTCCCTTCTAGAATCCTCAATTTGTTTCTCAGAGTCCATAGTCTCTCATGGTTCACCTCCCCCTCCGATTTCCCCCCCTTCATTTTTCCCTCCCTGCTATCTTCTTCTTCTTCTTTTTTTTTTAACATATAATGTATTATTTGTTTCAGAGATACAGATTTGTGATTCAACAGTCTTACACAATTCACAGCGCTCACCATAGCACACACAAAAATAAACTCAAAATGGTTGAAAGACCTAAATGTGAGACAGGAATCCATCAAAATCCTGAAGGAGAACACAGGCAGCAACGTCTTTGACCTCAGCGGCAGCAACTTCTTCCTAGAAACATCATCAAAGGCAAGGGAAGCAAGGGCAAAAATGAACTATTGGGATTTCATCAAGATAAAAAGCTTTTGCACAGCAAAAGAAACAGTCAACAAAACCGAAAGACACTGACAGAATGGGAGACGATATTTGCAAATGACATATCAGATAAAGGGCTAGTATCCAAAGTCTATAAAGAACTTCTTAAACTCAATACCCAAAGAACAAATGATCCAATCAAGCAATGGGCAGAAGACATGAACAGACATTTTTCCAAAGACGACAACTAAATGGCCAACCGACACATGAAAAAGTGTTCAACATCGCTCGGCATCAGGGAAATCCTCAGATATGAGGAATTCTTAATCTCATAGGGTATGTGCTATGATGTGCTTTAGAAGGAGTAAAACAAGATTTGGAGTCTTTATTAAAAATATTGATAAAAATATATGTAACACCAAAACATATGAGGTATCAAGATATATAATCTACAAATACTTTTATAGCACTGCTTAAATACTTTGATTTCCTTTATATCAACATATGTGCCATTAAAAGAGGCTATTAGCTGATGTGAAACAACAGTTACTGCCTCTTCCTTGAAACATTTCCTGATTTGTTTTATAGGACAGCTTCCCTGGTTTTCTTTTTACCTCACTGGCTGCTTCTATTTCCTTTGCTTGTTTTCCTTTTATCCATGACCATTTAATGTTAGGTGATCCATGGGCTATTTCTTAATCTACTTCTGATCCCTGAATACACTCACTCTGTTAATAATCTAATGGAATTCTATAGTTGTAAACAACATCAGTAAAGTGATACCATCAAATTTTATCTGCAGCCCAAACATCCTATCTGAAATTAAAATTAAAATTAAAATTACTTGACATTTTCATTTGATGTCTACTACCTCAATTTAGCATGTACAAAATAGAATCCGTCATTATTCTGTCTGTCCCCAATCTTTTTTACTCTCATTATACCCTACCTCAGTTAATATAATCTTATCTTTCCAGTTCAGCCCAATTTTAGAGATTTACTGATATTCTCTATTTCCTTTGTAAAACAAATTGATTGGATATCCACCATATGTATTTTTCATTATTAGTAGACTTTAAAAGTCTTCACTGATCAGTTGAAAGAATTGCATGTTGATGAAAAGATAGGTACAATGGTACCCAAATGATTGTTATATAGCAATCATATGATTTAATTAAATATTTAAACATTATATGAACTGATAAATTTGTGCAAATATATGGTCGTTTCTTTCTATGAAAATTAAGTGGAGAGATTTCAGAAATATAGATGATGATAGGAAAATTCTTTTTGAATGAGTATTAAAGAGACATCCTAAAAAGTTTGGGAGAAAAGAATGACCTGCCAGGAAGGAAATAATTCTTCAAAATAGCTTATTTTCCCACAAGGTATTTGCTTAGTTAAGCAGCTGTGTTGTGGGGGGAGACTAAAGATCTGTAGTGGATTGCAAAATTGGCTACAACTGTTGGCAGTTTCTCCCCTCAAAATGTGAACATGTACTCACTATCTTGAATTTAAACTAATGATTCTCTTTAAAGATAGTAAATCATTCAGAATTTCAATTTCTTTTTTTGTTACCTTTGTTAAGTTGTATTTTTAAAATTTTACATTTCAGCCAAATTTTCAAATCTATTGATAGACATATAAGTATACCAAATGTACCCTAACCATCTTCTCAATAAATATAGGGTTTGTATTGATATCATAATTTCATTCCTAATGTTAATGTGTTTGTTCTTTATTTCTTTATTACTCTTTGCAGTAGTTTAATAAGTTTAATAAAATTTTCATACAACTAACATTCAGCTCCTTAATGTTCTTTAATGTACATTTGTTTTCTATCTTATCAATTTCTACTCTTCTTTTTATTATTTATTCTTCTACTTTCCTTGGGTTTGATCTGCTGTTCTTTATCTATATTCTTTAGATGGAGACTAATATCACTGAATTTCAGTGTCTTCTTTTCTAAGACAAGCCTGTGAAGCTAAATTTTTTCCTCTAAGCATTATTTCTGCCAGTCTTAGACAAATGTTGATCGGTCATACATTAATGATTTTTCTGTTCAATTTATTTCTTACCACCAGTTTTGATTTCTTCTTTGATTAATCAGTCATTTGGAAGAATATTGGTCATGCACATTAAGTATACAGTAGGACATAAAAACCTTTGCTTCTATAACAACATCAACAACAAAGTAATAACCACATAAAATGATAGTCATTTTTAAAAAGCTAACTCTTCATAATAGGCTGGCAAAGAGTAGTGCACATAAGAAAGTTCCAGTGAACCATGGCACCCTCCATACTTGGTGTAGGCACAGGTGAATGGTAACATAAGCCAGCCATAGGGGAAGAGACAATGGAGAGACTAGATTAAATCAACAGAGTTTTTGAAAATGACATGGGCTTGTGAAATTAATTAGAATGTGTATGAGTCCCAAAAGCAAAAGAAAATCTTTTGTCCTGATCCCCCTGACACAACTTTTCCCCCCAGAAAATAGCATAAAAAAGGCAGGGGCTAGAGAACAAGGAGAAATCACATCACCTCATGCATTTTTATAATGTTTGCATTTGGATTCTGGGGACCTAATGGAGTTAAATCAAAATGTTAACTAAATATATCTGAAACTGCAGCTTAACTGCCTCTGGGTTTAAATATTGACATAATCAAGAAGGTAGAAGCAACAAAAGATGTTATAGGTTATACTAATTATAGATGAACTCAATCTAACTAAAAATGGGCCTGGCTCAACTCAACTCAATTCTAGGAAGAATATGAATAAGTAGTTCTTAATCCTAATTTCAGACATGAGTAAAGACTTGTATTCCCTTAAAAATCTATATATCGATGTATCTCTTTCTACATAGTCTACAGAATTTACCCAATGTCGAAATACAATAAAAATTATAATATGTGCAGGGAAAAAGAGATATACAACTAATAATTCAGAGAAAATACACTCAGTGGAAGCAGGTTCACATTTATTTACCTGGTTATTGAAATTATAAGCATATTGTTTAATATCAAGGAAGCTAAGGATTTTCAAGCGTATTTTTATTACTAATTTATAGCACAATTACATGTTTGTGATAAAACATGTTTGAAATTTCATAAGAAATTAAAATTTGTGAGGATAACTTTGTGACCCAATACCTTTTGTGTTTGGACCTGGTGCTATATATGACTGTTAGGTCCCTTTTGTAAGTTGTCTTATTCATATTTTATATCCTTGTTCATATTTTTATTAATATTTTGTCTACTATCAGCTAAAAGGAGACATGTTATAATCTCTTACTATAATTTAGAATTTATTAGTTTTCCTTTTAGTTTTGCTATTTTTCTCTAGGTATTGTGAAGCTTTTATTCACTGCATACAGATTTAACATTGTGATGTATTAATGGATTGAATTCTTTATTATTAGGAATTATTGTTAGTAATATTTTGCCTTAAAATTTATCTGAGATGAATATAGATGTAGCTTTCTCTGGGTTTGTATTTTTATGGATTTTTAAATATTCCTTTACTTTCAAAATTTTGGTTTTCTTATATTTATTATATAATATAACATTATATTATATAATATATATTTATATATATAAATAATATATATTTATAATATAATTTCTATATAATATATTATATTATACAGAAACTGAGGTCTCAGTACAACAGCCTGTAAAGAATGAATCCTGACAACAAAAAAGATGGGTGACCTTGCAAGTGTATCCTTCCCAGTCAAGCTCCAACCTCAAGAGGTGCTGTAGCCTCTGTCCACACCTTAATGGCATCTGTATGAGATACCCTGAGATGGAAGAGTCAGCTAAACCTGTATGTTTGACTTACTACAAACTGTGAGATAATATATGTGTATTGTTTGAAGCTGATAAATTTTGGGGTACTTTGTTACACACAGTACTAGATAAGTAATTATGTGTGTGTGTGTATAATCATAAATATAATTATGCAATTGTGAATAGTTGTAGGTATAAAGTCATATATGTAGATATACATAGACATATAATAATATACATATATTTACTTAGATATTATATGATTACATGTATAACTATATAAATATATATGTATGTTTATTGTAATAATTAATAACTCAAAGCTCCTAAGGTTTTGACTTTGAAGAATGCAGTTCCTATAAAATTGAACAAAATTAAATCAATATTTATTTTATTTATTTTTTATTTTTATTTTTTAAAGATTTTTTTATTTATTTGACAGAGAGACAGCGAGAGAGAGAACACAAGCAGGGTGAGTGGGAGAGGGAGAAACAGGCTTCCTGCAGACCCGGGAGCCTGATGCGGGGCTTGATCCCAGGACCCTGGAATCATGACCTGAGCCAAAGGCAGACGCTTAATGACTGAGCCACCCACGCGCCCCCAATATTTATTTTATAAGAATATATTCTCAACAATTACATATACTTCTCAAAGATTCTCATTCAAGAAATTTTACTAATTTTTTGAAGTTAATATGTAATGAATAGACCAAACATTTGAATTACCTATTTAGCCACTCACATTGACACAGCATACACAATAAGAAACATTTTTGTACTATTTTGTCCCACTAAAATTATATTTATGAGAAGGTAGAAGTTATGCGTGTGCAAGTCGTCTTAAGAAACTAAATGCATTTATTGTGTTTTTGTTTTAAATAAGCTGGTATTAAAACTGAATACCAGTGATTAAACTTCTTGAGGTTTGTGGGCTTTAAGAATAATAGATCTACTGACATTTTCTTTAGAGGAACTTATTGTTCTTTCACACATACCTGTTTTATTCCATCACCACGAGGATGCCTGTTTTTATAGCAACACTCACCTCCCACCTTGCCATCTTCCTGTCCCTTGCCTCTGAATGTCATTAATCTGTTCTTCATTTCTATAATTTTATCATTTCAGGAATGTTATATAAATAAAATGATATTATATTTTACTTTTTGATTACATACAATGTCCATGTACCCAATATTATATTGGACTATGTTTTTGTAAGATGTCATCATTGGGGAAACTGAACTGGGTAAAGGGACCTCTCCATATTATTCTTTGCAACTGCATGTGAAGGTAAAACTACTCACTTAAGCAGGCTCCACACTCATGGGGCGCCTGTGTGGCTCAGTCACTTAAGAATCTGACTCTTGATTTCAGCTCAGATCATGATCTCAGGGTTGTGAGATCAAGCCCCATGAGTGTGGAGCCTGCTTAAGATTCTCTCTCTCCTTCTCCCTCTGTCTCTGCCCCTCCCCATCTGCTTGCATGCACTCTCTCTCCCTCTAAAAATAAATAAATAAAATATTTAAAATTACTCAATATAAAAACTACAATTAAAACAAAATAAAACAAAAACAAAGTGAAGGGATCCAAAAGTAGTTATATAGGTACATTTTAGGAAATATACTTGTAAATGTTATTTTTCTGATGTAGATGCAGCACCTGATCCTAAACTCGATCCTATGCTGGAAAAAAAAAAAGAATTCTATAAAAGGCATTATTTTGTAAACTGGCAAAATTAGAATATGGAAAATAATTAGATAAAAATGTCATTATGATGTTAAGCATACTGAAGTTGATTACTATGATTATGTAAAAGAATATCCTTATTCTTAGGAAATATTCACTGAATTATTTAAAGCTAAAACGCCACAGCATAAGTGACATACTCTCAAATATTTCAGAAAAAAACTCTGTGTGTGTGTGTAAAGAGAGAGTGCATGCGCACAGACGATAATGAAAATGTAACATTAGGTTGATCTGGGCAAAAAGCATATGGGTGTTCTTTGTATTAATCTCATTGTTATAATCTTTCTGTAAATTTGAAATTATGTGTAAATAAAAAGTAAAAATTAGTACAACAAATTCTGAAATATGCATTTGTTTCCATATACATTTTTAGAAATAGGAGCTATATTACTACCAAAAAAATCTTTTATTTATTTTCCAAATGAAGAATAAATGGCATGTTTTAGATATTGTATAGAATTCATAATTTTTTTAAAAAAATTAAATTTATTTAGTTATTTATTTTTAGAATTCATAATTTTAACAAATGAAAGAGCTCAAGAGAATGAGGAGACAAGCCACAGACTGGATGAAAATGTTTGTCAATGACGCATCTGTTAAAAGACTGTTATCCAAAATATAAAAAGAACACTTAAAACTCAACAATAAGAAAATAAATAACCTGATTAAAAACGGGCAAAAGATCTAGAAAGGCACCTCATTAAAGAAGTTATACAGATAGCAAGTAAGCATATGCACAAAAATGCTCAACATCAAATGTCAGTAAGGAATTGCAAATTAAAACAACAATGAAACACCACCATGCACTTATTAAAATGGTCAAAATTCAAAGCAGTGACATAACCAAATATTGGCAACATGTGTATTAACAGCGACTCTCTTTCTTTGCTGGTGGGAATGCAAAATAGTACAGCTGTATCAAAGATAACTCTGCAGTTTCTTACGAAAGTAAACACGTGGTGGGCATTAAAGGAGGGCACGTGGTGTGATGAGCACTGGGTGTTACACACAACTAATGAATCGTTGAACACTACAGCAAGACCTAATGACATACTATATGTTGGCTAACTGAACATAATTAAAAAAAGTAAACATACTCTTACCGTACACTACAGGCTTCACATTCCTCAGTATTTACCCAATGTACCTGAAAACTTATACACCTATAAAGAAATGCACACTATGGTTTATAGTAACTTTGTTAATAATTTGCCAAAACCAGGAAGCAACCAAGATGTCCTTCAGTAGGTGACTGGTTAAATAAACTATGGTTCATCCAGATAATGGGATATTATTCAATATGAAAAAGAACTACCAAGCCATAGAAAAATATGGAAGAAACTTAAATGCCAGTTACTAAGTGAAAGAAGCCAATCTGAATAGGCCATATACTGTATGGTTTCAATTATATATCATTCTGAAAAAAGCAAATCTCTGGAAATAGTAAAAAGATCAATGGCTGCCAGAGGTTGGGGTAGGGAGAAATGAATAGTCAGAACACAGGATTGTTAGGACAGTAGAATAAGTCAGATATATACTATCATGGAGGTGGGCACATATCAATTGTCCAAGCCTATAGAATGTACGTCACTAAGAGTGCACTGTAATGTAAGCTATGGATTTTGGGTGATAATGATGTGTTAACATAGGTGTATCAATTGTAATAAATGTGCTAGTCTGGTCAGGGATGTTGATAGTGGATGCAGCTATGCATTTGTTGGGGCTGGGGGCTACATGGATCTCTTTGTACTTGACTGTCAATTTTGCCGTGAATTTAAAACTGTTTTAAAGATTAAAGTCTATTTTTTGGGTGGCTCAGTCGTTTATGTGCCTGCCTTCAACTCAGGTCATGATCCCAGGGTCCTGGTATCGAGTCCCACAATGGGCTCCTTGCTCATTGGGGAGTCTGCTTCTCCCTCTCCCTCTACCCCTCCTTCCTGCTCATGCTCTCTCTCAAAAAAATAAATTATAAAAAAAATCTTTAAAAAAAAAGATTAAAGTGTATTTTTTAAAAAGCTATTTGCTATGCTTAATTGCAGTCTTATTGCCAATATAATGCTGTATTATTATTGATACAGGTTTACTATATTTGTTTTCTTAATAATACGTTAAAATAATACAAATAGTCATTTGATAATTTAATTGCGAGTGTTTTATAAGTTGGATAAGAATTAGAAGCTCAAATAAAGGTTGGGATAGATCTATAGTTATTTCCATTTTAGGGAAAATAATTAGTTCAGTGTGGGTGTTCTGGTTATGATCAAAAAACCTTACATTTCTCTATGCCAGACTGAGTGAAAAGTGTAGAGTTTTTAACCACATTTGTAACATAACAGGTAGACATTGAATAAATCTATTTTTTTAAGAAATATTGCATAGAATGTAATAGCTATATAAGCACACTTGAAAGGGTAAAGTATTGTAAGATGATTTGGGGGATATAAATTAATGTTATGAATTTTCAAATATTATTTTTTTCAAATTTGTTTTTATGTTTTAAACACCAGTCAAATCTCTTGCCTTAAATATATTAGTGTGGCTTGTCAACTAATCAATTTAAATTTGGAAAGTCCTCCCGTCTATGTTAAAAGCTTGTTCTCAATTACATACGGAATTCAATAAGAGATAAGAAGATTCCAAGAGCTGGAAATTTATAGTTTCATTACTCTGAAAAATTAAATCTAAAAATGTGTAAAAATTCGCATTAATCATTTAGTTTCAGCACATAAATGTAAATGGATTGGAACTGAAATTCACTTCAGACTGTAATAATTACCCAGAAACACTACATGAGCTTCATTAGACCCGTTGTTTAATAAAAATGAGGAGCACAGGGATGTGCACAAATCTGCACAAATAAGAGGATTATAGTATTTAATCAGCATGAAATGGTCACGATAAAGCTTCATTAAGAAGCGTTTTCAAAAAACAAAACCAGAGATGATGATCTTGAAAATGAAATCCCACTTTCAAGTTGACAATCGTTTTAACAAAATGCAGCTAATTTTTATGCAGCTCTTTTTCATGTTCTTTTTCTGTATATAAAAGATTAGTAGGAAAAAGGAAAGAAGAAGTTATCGGAAACACCAGTGGCAGTCAGTATTTTTGTTTAATACACAGCATTTTCAAATGTCAGCTTTCTTCCAATTTCTGATTTTGAATGATTCATGCTATTAAATAGCATCTTTTAAGAAGTCACTTTAAGAGATATCTCTAGTTCTTAGGGGATATGGTACGCAGCTCTTGTGATAGACAATGAAAACTATATTTCTCATTCTCTACACGGAATGAATCAGAGAACATGCTGTTAGAGACACATTGGAGGCTCTGAATTTTAGAATTTAGAATTTAGAATTTTGTTGAGAACTTTCTGTATATTATTATAAAATAATAGGTTGTACTTGTTTAATTTAAAGGATCATCCAAGTGGTACAAAGTTTATATTCTACTTAAAGTCCACATCATGCATATTGCACACCGCTTTATAGGTGCCTTATTAATGTTGTAATAATAGATATGCCACTAAAATTCATTTTAGTCTCTCTTTTCATGCTAGAATATATATTTCTTTTTTTTAAAAGATTTTATTTATTTATTTGAGAGAGAGAGAATGACAGATAGAGAGCACGAGAGGGAAGAGGGTCTGAGGGAGAAGCCGACTCCCCGCTGAGCAGGGAGCCGGATGCGGGACTCCAGGATCATGACCTGAGCCGAAGGCAGTCGCTTAACCAACTGAGCCACCAGGTGCCTTAGCATATATATTTCTTTTTAATAGGCAGCATCTTTAAAACATTATGAAATGATCAATTGCCTAGTGCCCTGTATAAGTTTAAGGTGTATAGCATAATGATTCGACTAACATGTCTTATGAGATAATTATCACAATAAGTTTAGTTAGCCTCCATCATTTCATATAGATACAAAAAAAGAAAAAAAATATTAATTGTTTTTTATGTTGAGGATCAGAGGATTAAGAGAATGTTAATCCTTTTAGGATTTACTCTCTTCAAAACTTTCAAATATATATTCAGCTGTGTTAACTACAGTCACCATGTTGTACAGTACATCCCTAGTACTTAGCTGTCTTAAACTGGAAGTGTGTATCTTTTGACTACCTTCCTCCAACTTCCTTATCCCATCTTCATACAATAACCATAATTTTATTAACTTTCCTCACCTGCTGTAACTGCAATTCCAAGTCTTCTTGGTTATGTCTTTTTCCAGTTATCTTAAGACATCTTCAGGATGGTCTCCCATGTGCTCAGCAGTACGTTTAGAGGAATTCTCTTTTCATATACTACAAAGTGTATCTATATATTATATCTTCCTTTCCTGTTCAACATTATATTATTTACTACTAGAGCTTTTACTAGTACTATTATACCTATAAAAAGTTGAATGGAAAATAGAATAACATTGCCAAGTGGATACAGCCAATTCCTGTGTACATGGATGTGCTCTCCTCTGTTTTCATCACCCCTCCACATGTATTTCCACCATTAAAATAGGCGTGGAGCGTCCAAATATCTGCCGGTTATGTGAAGAAATGTCTAAATCCCAGCTGGGGGCTTGAGTTAGGCTATCTGGGATGTATACCAGATTATAACACATAAACATGTATAGTCCTGGCAAAAGCCAGACTCTTCTCTCAAAGATCTTTTGGAAAAACTTACTTTACTTTATAATATATTAGTAATTTGTGATTTGCTCTTTAATTTGCTTTAGTATTATTTTTACCTCATAGTTGTTGAACATTATAAACAATAAAATCTACTGATATGTGTATTTGTAAATTCTTCATTTTGTTTTATATTAAGACAATGGATTCTTATCTTGGTTTTTATTACATATTCATTTTTAATAAATATATATTTATTTCTTTTATTAATATGTCATTTGTTTCATACCTGTTAAAGTGAACATACAATTAATATTAACATAATAACGTTAACATATTCATATTACAATATTAAAATATATAAAAATACTAAAATTAAGATGGAGAAGGTATAGTGCTAAGAACTGGGGACTCAGAAGTGGTATTAAAAAAGTTCTTCCCCAATGACCTTAAAAGCTTCTGGAGAATACACATGCAAAATACAAGTTTACATAAATAGTTAAGGGTGCCAATTGTGATAATTTCTGCTATTACTATTTTTAATACTTAGCATTTATTGAAGTGCTTCCTGTAATTCTCATACTAAGAAGGCTTATTATAACTTTTAATAATTCGATGTAAGGACTAGAAAACAAAACATAACAGCTAGTTTTCTGGCTTGAAAAACCGGAATATGATGACACAATTCAGGAACTCCATAGATGGACTGGTTTAGGGAGAACATTTATAATTGCAATTTTGGACACATTATTTGATATGCTTGGGAGATTTCTAGGAAGAGATGTCCCAGAGCAGTGTCTTGGAGACCTTAGCAGGAAGAGTCTCACTTAAGTAATGGAGTAAGAAGGCAAATTAAATTGAATGGAGGAGTTTGAAATAAGGAATAGAAACAAAGTATATACAAAAGTTCATACAAAATAAAACATAAAATAAATGAGAGGTAGAGGGTGAACTGGAGAAGAACAGAGTCACGGGAGTGTCTGCGTTTATACGGAAAAGCACATGTAAGACATGTGACCATACTGAAAGGAAGAGTCCAGGATAAAAAGATAAATGTGCATCCAGAGACTGGGAGAGAAAGTATGTAAACAGATGCTTGAGAGGGTAAAGGGGATGTGATAAAACTAGGGTCAGAGTAATTGGCTGCATATAAAACTGGGATCATTCATACATTAGAGTGGTAGGGAAAGAGGTCCAGGTAAGTGCATCTATATTAATTTGTTGGTGGCAAGTTGAGAGACTTTTGGCCAGATGACTTCTCTCTTCTCTTTAAAGTAGATCTGAGGTCATCTGCTAAGAAGCTTGAAAAAAAAAGTCCAGAAGGCTTAAAATAATTGAGGAGAATTAGAGAGTAAGTTGACAAAGGAAATAGTAATAGTACTAGTATTAGTAATGTTGCTGATCACAACTAAGAAGCTAGTGGTGACCAGGAGCTTATAGTGGTGTCATTCCTCCAGGCAGTATGCTTGACGTGACTGACATGACTCAGGTATCTTGGATGGGCACAGGAAAGACACTTGGTTTCATCTAAGTTTGGAGTTCTACAGGACAAGTGAGATGAAATGGTTAGCACGTTTAGGACTCTGTCAAGAGAGTATCAATAATGATGTTAAAGGGTATGAGTGGTACATAGGAGAGTTTAGCCCAGTCCCCCGAATAGCATTTAACATTCATTTTCTTAAATACACAAATTACAATTTGTGACAGAACTGATTTAAGAAAAAAAGGAGTTGGCAAATTAAAATAATTAAAAACCATAGAAGGAGGGCAAAGATAATCTTACCAAGGTTATCTGCTCATGAACAAATTTAACCAAAAATGTCCAGAAACCTCCTTGGGAGAAATTGGGAGTGTTTCCCTGCTCTTTAAGAAGGCCTGCAGCTAGTTAGTATTGGTGTGATGACTGTTCATCTTTTATAATATGCTCTAACCTTTCCTTTGAGATATTCTTTAAATAGGGAGCTGTGAATATAGTGCTTTAATTAAGCCATCTCTTCTTTATAGCTCTGACTTATGTTTGAATTTTTCTGTGGAGAATAAGCTACACTGTAAAAAGGTTTAGAATCTTTCCTTATTCTGCATCTTTTAAATACATATGTTATATGGAGGAATAATTTATCTCCATACTACAACAGAAAATTCTGACTCCAACATTTATCAGATTTGTTTATTAACCAACTTAAAAAAAAAGTTGTTGAAAAAGTACCAGAAAATAATTTAATATGGTGAAGTGTGTGTGAGTGTGTGTGTGGGGGGGAGGTGTGGGTGTTGGGGGGAGGGTGTGTGGAGGAGGGTGGGGGTGGGGCCACATGGATATAGGGATGTGATCATTCATGTAAATTCACACATTCTAACGTAGCAAGGTACAAGCTCAATAGTAAAGTAAGTATGAGGGTTGTGGGTTAATAGCTGTAGGCACCAAAAATTTAAAGTTTAAAACAGCAATAGGGCATGATTGACATGTGAATAAAGAAATAACTAAGTACTTTAAACTTCCAAGCTTTGCAAGAATGCTACACACTGTGATGTTTTTTATGAGGGGCTCTGTAGGAAGAAATGTTACTCTTGCTTTGTCAGGTATAGTGGAAATAGTTGTGAGGCAGAGCATCAATCCTGGTTAAGTGCTATCCAATTACTGTCACTAATTCCCACTGCTAGCCAGAAAGTGCTGCCTTAATCATATTCGTTTTAACTGTGACAAAAATGCATTTCTTGTTCTATGAAGATGCCATTTTTCTATCACTAATTTTGGATGGTAATGTCTATTGCAAATTACAAAGATAGAAAATTTACTGAGATACAGGATTCTGTAAAAATTTTTTGACTGCCTAACACCCAGTATAAGTAAACATAGAACAGATTGCAAAATAATGACAAAATTAAGTTTTAGTTGGATTAAGAAATTTTATTTTATTATGTTTCAAAAAATAAATAACTTTAGACAACATAATGATTATGGAAGGAGGACAATTTCTTATTTAAAAAAAAGGCAAAATGTGTTTGCCTGATGCCTAGGGAAAAAAGTCAAGTTCCCATATCCTAGTAACAACAAAATAATTCAAGGTAAAGCAAAAAGTAGTGCCAATGAAAACCAAACAAAAATGTACTGTGGGATGCGAACTTTGTAGATATAAAATTGACTGGATAAAACAAATGAAACACCTCACCAGTCTGGTTCACTATCTAAAGGGGGAAAAACAAACAAACAAACAAAAAATCTGCCAACAGTAAGGGAAAATGTCACCAAATGTCAGAACTAGAACTCCTACAAAATAAAGCAGAATGTTTTCCTAGAGATAAAAACTCCTGAACAAAACTACTGGAACTCTATAAGTCAAATTCATGAAAAAGGGACACCTCTATAGGCTAGAATGTCAACATTAATAAACAAAGTCAAATAGAACTACCACATTAAAGTAGTAATGAAAAATGGAACTCTTATTTCCAATTGCTAGGTTTTGCAGCAATATGTTATTGTGGGTTCTAGAAGGGGGTGGTAGTGAGGAATACCATAAGGAAGAAGAAAGAAGGTATTAGGAAAGTGAGTGCATAGAGTAGAAAAAAAGCATTGATCTCTAGGTGTTGCAATTTTGTTTCAAGCATGAGCAACTGTGAATAATAGCTACCATAAATGGAGCCTGATTATATGGCAACAACTCTGCTAGCCACTTGTAAGATTATTCCATTTTATCCTCACAGTAATTTTAGAAATGTGTTACTTTTCTCTTTTAGAGATGAGAAGACTAGATCAAAAAGCATGTATTAATTAACCAGCATCACATAGTGACTGCGTAACTGGAGTACGATTCCAGCCAACACACATTATTTTGAAATGTAATGTATTTAGTCATTCTCCTGTATTGTGATTTTTCTGCTCATCTAACTTATTTAGGTAATTAAACTGTGATTTTGTGCTGAGAAAATTTAAAAAAAATACATGGCGAATGGTATCACAAAGTATAAAATGAAGAATTGGTGACTATTAATATAGAATATATATTTCCATATTAAATACTTAGCAGATAAGTCCACATTGCAATTGTAAAAATATGAGTGTGATAGGGGATTCTTATCAGGTAATAAACTATGCAAGGTGAAAAGTTACCAATTGGAAAAGTTGAGCCTAGTGGAAACTTATTTTGGTCCCTGTAGAATGACTGATGATTTAGTCAAATAATTTGTCCTCTGGGTAAGATTGTGTAATATTAACCAGTGAAATCTTAGAAAAAATTTGTTAAACATCAGTGTTCTGTTTTAGCTCGGCTGCTGCTAAGCTATTATTCTGACAATAATTAGTCAAAGGTTCAATCGCTTAAGGCTTCTTCATAATGAAACCACATCATCTGCACAGAGAGGGATGATTATCTTCTAATTTATGATGTTCGAAAGGGCTGCACCCAAATGATCTAATCAGTAGATAAATTATACAACTTATTTTCTGCCTCACACTGATCATATTTACTGCATAATCTCCTGGATGACATCACTCATTGCATAGACTGATTCAAAAATGGTGGGGAAATAGGAGGGCATATCACCCTAAGGTAATGTTTCTCAGATCAGGATGGTCATCATAGTCACTTGTGGAATTAATAAAAATAAAGTCATCAGATTTACATTCCTTATAATTCTGATTCAGGGTAGCTCAGAAGGTCCTGGGCATAGATATGTTTGTAGAATTCTCACTCTGAAAGCATAAGTGGTCTTGAAAACTATTATTCAAGGAGGATCTAGAATCTTTTGCATACAAAATAGAAGAAGTTGTTTAATTAAACAAATAAATAACAATAACAACAAGACTTCAAATATAGTTCTGGCATGCTACCCGAACTGAGTATTCTAGAAGGGAGCTGATAAAAATGCTGGATGATAAGTGTATTTATAGACTTTGCATTCCAGATCTGTGTGAAAGAATGCACATTTTTCTTTCAACCATGTCCAAATCTATTTGAAATAGCAAAAATATATATATATATATAAAACATACATAAAAGTCTTGCAATAAAAAGTTTGCAATCTTACTGAGTGAAAGTGAAAAGTAATTTCCCTCCAAAAAAATCTTGGAAAGGGGCAGGAAGGCAATGATATCCCAGACATTGGAAGCAAGAGAAGATGTGATTCAGAAAAGAATTTAGTGAGTGAAGTATGTCGGGATGCACCAGGACCTCTCTGAGAGAAGCTGACTGTAGTTTATGTTCCCTCTCTAAAGACAAGACCATTTTAATAATGTAGAGGCCCATAACTAATGAAGTGGAAATTCTGTAATGGTGGTGCTCTGTGAGGGCATTTGGGTCTAGAGAGAGTGACTGGGAAGTCCCCAGATGTCTTCCAGTTGATAAAAAGAACAAGGAGCTCAAATATCCAGAATGCAAGCTAGTCATGTTCATCAATTGCTCAGGCCAAAAATCTAAATATCAGCTTTGATCGATCATTTTTTCCTCACACCCCCCAAAACCTGGTTTATCAGACATTCTTATTGTCTCTAAATGCAAAATTTATGTCACCCTTATACATGTCTCTCCATTTCCACAGCTACCATTCTGTTCTGTACCAGCATCATTTCCACCTGCTTGACTGCAGTACCTTTCTAGCTAGCCTCATTGTTTGCATCCTTGTTTCATTGCTATCTATCTAATCTCTGCACAGCTCCCATAATAATATTTTAAAAACATGAAATCAGATCATGTTCTTAACTTGCTTAAAGCTCTGTCATGGTTCTCCTTGAAACTTGAACTAAAAACTAAACTTTCAGTGGCCTAAGGGGGGTTACATATTTAGTCCTTCGCATCTCTCAGCGACTCTCTTCCCACACGGGAGAGCATTCTTGATTTTTATGCTATTTTATTGTTCCAGGTATATGACTCAGGGTAGGACATGTCTTCTCTGATTATACAATAAATGTTAAATAGCATTGACAGACCTAAAAGTAATTGTAATAATTTATGTCAACCCATTGACTGCTTGAGAGAAGTGAGTTATCTTTTAAAAAATGATGAATAAAATATTGCAGTGTCTTAGATCACAGGAAGTTATTACTAAATGGAAAAACAATTTATTCTTTCTCCTCTTATTTTTCCAGTCTCCATGTTTTGCTGAATATGGTTTCCTGGTGGAAGAGCAATACTAAAAACAAGAAAAGTTTTCATTCTCAACTTGTTCTAAAATATCCATTACTGAAGTAAAGTTAAGCAAAGAAGAAGCAGAAATATAAAACCCTTGATTAGAAATGTAAAATTAATAACTCAAGAATTGTCACATACTTCCCACTAAATGATATTTATCTGAGATGATAAATTAGCAAATATATTCTTGTATTGAAATAAAGATGTACCGGGAAATCCATATATCCTATGAATGATATTTTGGCAAACCAATAGAACTGTATGTATTCTAGCCCCCTCAAATTTTAAAATTCAGGTGATAAATGCTTAGGAGATGGTCATAATGGTTCTAGACACATCTGAAGGATTGCTACGTGCATCAGTAAGAATGTTGTATTCCAAGGCATACCAAGATCACCCTAAAATTATAGTAGATAAGAAATTATCTCAGGTAGATAAGAGTTTAACACATAAAAGGTAAAAGAAATCGTATAACTTGATGTATTAAATTTACATTAGTTGAAATCTGAATAAAAAATGGCATTTAAAAAAAGAATGGCATAAAACATCGAACAAAAGAGGATTCATTTAAAAATAACCAAGTAGCTATTTGAAAATGAAGTTAACATTTCAGAACTGTCAATTGGTCAACCATCACTTTATTTTTTTCCACTCACATTACCATATCAAGACACTTGGAGTAGTATCTTAAAATATCTTTATGATCAGAAAATTACCACCTTTTGCTTTGGGGCTTAGTAAGTTTATTATACTATAGTCACTGACTGTCAACCTCCTAGAGTTTGATAGGTTTGACTAGTCCAACTTAAACTTTAGCATAGAAAATATATTTTTTTCCTTTGGTTGTGGGATTATAGTATGCTTAGCCAGGTATATCACTTAAGAACAAAGGCTGACTAAGAAATTAAACACAAATTGATACTCATATTCCATTATTTATTAAATGTAATTTGGTAAGAAAAAAATGGCACTGAAGAACCAGCATAGATAATGTTTTTGTCAAGGAGTAATTGACCGCGAAAGCTTTCAGTGGTGTGACAAAATGACCAGTTGTTAAAAATCAGACAGGTTGTGGAGGAGGGCGTGTAGAGCCTACAGGATCTGACTATGACAGAATAGTCTATTATAGACCCAAATGCTTACAGAAAAGCACTGTCAGACTGGACTAACTACATAATGCCTCCTTTTAAAGACCCTGGAGAGGGGTCAGTGCAGCCAGGATTGGCAAGGATAAAATTCCCATGAGAAGAGAGACACTCAGAGAAGAGCTACACGTTTACCCAGTTTTGATTTCCTTGGGGACAATTGTCAATTCACAGACGTAGGGAATAGAACGCTAAGATTTAAAAGTGAGTAAGGAGGATAAAAATACAGGAGTCGATGTTTAGAGCTGCCAAAGTGGCTGGGGCTTGAGTAAAATCCCAGAGATGGATAAACTTCATGGACTTAAGTCAGTGCACTACCCCTGAATCTATATAGGGAGCTAAGAATTGCTGACTGAAGGATCTGTTTCCTTCAGAGCGATTTTGAAAGGGAGAGGGCTAGCACCTGACGTGGACATTGACAAGTTAATTCTATGGGAGGCTTAAAGCATCTAGATCTATGCTGGGAAACAGTACATATGGCATGTATAGGGAAAGATCATGCTTACATCTGTATATTGCCAACAACATTCTGGCACCTCAAGTATTAAGCATTTTTGCCATGAATATTGGACTTCTAAAAATGTAAACCTTCTTCATGGCAGAGGTAAAGTTTCTTTAAGCAACTTCAATGGGAGGAGCCATTGCAACATGGAACCTGAGTAAGAGATGAAGAGTAGTATAGAACTCATGTGTCGATGGATCTCTGAACATATGCAGATACTCTTTAACAGTTTCCAAGTAATAACTGGGAAATTTTTTGAAAAAGTTTGTTTGATGTGATGTATGCTTATGTGTGGGTATATATAAGCAACAAGACTGGAATCTATCCTACTGTGGTTATGATTAAAGATATGATTTAAATCCTGGTCACACATGGACATTCTGGCTAGATTGTAAGCATGGATTACTTCAGACTTCTTCAGAAGTCAATACATAAATAAATAGTAAAACAAATGCAGGCAATGCCTGTTGCTATTGCTTTCACATAAATCTCCAAAAATCTTAGATAAGCTAACATGTGGTTGTTACTAAAACCAATAAAAGGCATCTATCATTACAAGAGCAATTGATAGGATTAAAACAACAACAGAAGACAATGGTTTGGTTTGATGTCTTAACATATCACTTAAAAATAAACAGGTATGGAAATTAAAAAAATAATTTCTAATATTGTAGAGAAAAGAAATTCAGATTCTGAAATTATAGAAAGCACTGAGCATGCATATATTTCCCAGTGAAAAGGTCCTAGTTTCATGAACAGGTGATCTCCCATTGATCCTCAGCCACCAAAAAGCTAAAGATCTTTGGTGAAGATAAAATAACACTGAGCTATGATCTGGGAAACAAAAATTCTAGTTTGAGCAAATCAGTTAACCTAGTGGCCCTTATAAGAATAAGGAAGTTTAACTAAATGCTTACTCTAGAATTTTCCACCTGGGACAGTTTTCTTTTTGTTTTTAAGGACAGCGAGTTATTCTTGCAATAACCTCACAGAATAAGAAAATGGCAAAGTCCTTGTTCTAATCAGCAGCTTATACTTTGTAGCTTCACTGATTTCTGAATGGAAAGAAGAAAGGATTAATAGCCAACCTTGTGGAGTAAATATTTTGGCATGACTTCTAGTTAATTATTCTTTAGCAGTCATTTTCTTTTTCCCTGAGTCTGTACTTTCCAGGAAATATCTTAAGAATTTTGGAAAAAATAAAATAAAAAAATAAAACCAAAACCAAAACAAACAAAAACAAAAACAAAAACCACTAGCTTTTTCAGATTTGGGGTACCATCGTACTATGTCAGAGGTAGAGTAACTCCTCATTTACATGGCATAGTTGAGAACTAACTTGATCTACATGGGTGAAATTAGTTCTGAGTGTATAAGCTTTAGGGTATGAGCTTATGGCATCCTTTTTGATGGCTTAGAGGTCTATTTCACTCCCCGGTTTGGGACTATTTTGAATAATGAAATTTATTAGCAAGGGGATGCCTAGATGGCTCAGTTGGTCAACCTTCTGCTTTTGGCTCAAGTCATGATCCCAGAGTCCTGGGATCAAGCCCCGCATCAGGCTCCCTGCTCAGCCAGGAGCCTGCTTCTCCCTCTTCCTCTGCTCCTCCCCCCCACTCATTCTCTCTCTCGCTCTCACTTTCAAATAAATATATAAAATCTTAAAAAAAAAAAAGAAAATGTGCTACACTAATTGGTACCAATGGTTGGGAAATTTTATTTGCCTTGAAAGAATATGACATAATTTCAAAAGTGATTTTTTTTTAAAGATTTTATTTATTTATTTGAGAGACAGAGAGAACGAGAGATAGAAAGCACGAGAGGGAAGAGGGTCAGAGGGAGAAGCAGACTCCCTGCCGAGCAGGAAGCCCGATGTGGGACTCGATCCTGGGGCTCCAGGATCATGACCTGAGCCGAAAGCAGTCACTTAACCAACTGAGCCACCCAGGCACCCTCAAAAGTGATTTTGACTAAAGAGAATAGACATAATTTTACTTAATACTAGAGTTTAATGCTTGCAAGGAAGACTTTGCCAATCAGAGAACTATATGTTCATTGTCATTGTTTTAGCAGAAATCCCAGCTATAAGAACCTAACAGTAAGGGATTTTTTTCTTAAAATATTCCTTTTTTTCCCCTTTGCTTTTAAAATTTATATAAAAGGAAGTTTAGTCTAACTCCAGAAATTAATGGAGAAATTATCCTTGGGTAGCTAGTAGTAGGTAGCATAACTTTACAATCTGGTAACTCTAAATTTCACATGTAAATGAAGCATGAGAGTTGAAACATAGATTGAAGATGATGAAATTGCCATATAGAGGAAACATCTAACCCACAGAAACCCAGCAAGAAGCTATGATTACTATATTACTATCACCAAAAAAAAAAAATGTAAATAATGGCTTTAAAATTCCATAGAGAATTCAGTAATAATTTTATACAAATGTGAAGGGATGATGTAAAATAGAACATGTAGTATTATTACCTGTTAAGAAAAAAATATATTTTTCTTTAATGAAAAATATGTATTTCAACTCTAACACACTTTTAAATCCATGAAATTGTAATCTACCTTGGAAATCTACCTGACATACAATGATTTGAAAACTGAACTACCAATTTCATTGTGTTAGAGGGATATTAATATAGTAGAAAAGTAACCTTACAAAAAAATTGAATTTACAGTAAATTATCACTGTTATTTTTGAGAAACAAAGACTACATTTATATTGATATATATAGTATATACCTTTCCCTTTTGCTTTATTAACATACTCTGATAAATTTCTGAAGAATAATATCTCATGTTTAAGTTATGCTTCAAGTAATTAAATTTAAAAATTTATGCTTCAAATAATTAAATTAAAAACTATAAAAATTATTTTCTTGATGAGTAGTAAATCTTGTATTTTCAGACGCAAATCTATCTGATATATGATTGCTTCATAAAAATCTTTAAACTTCACGCAGAAATTATTAGATTTTTTTAAATTATTATGTTATGTTAATCACCATACATCATTAGTTTTTGATGTAGTGTTCCTTGATTCATTGTTTGCATATAACACCCAGTGCTCCGTTCAGTATGTGTCCTCTTTAATACCCATCACCAGGCTAACCCATTCCCCCACCCCCCTCCCCTCTAGAACACTCAGTTTGTTTTTCAGAGTCCATCATCTCTCATGGTTCATCTCCCCCTACGATTTCCCCCCCTTCATCCTTCCCCTCCTGCTATCTTCTTTTTTTTTTTTTACCATATAATGTATTATTTGTTTCAGAGGTACAGGTTTGTGATTCAACAGTATTACACAATTCACAGCACTCACCATAGCACATACCCTACCCAATGTCTATGACCCAGCCACCCCATCCCTCCCACCCCCCACCACTCCAGCAACACTCGGTTCGTTTCCTGAGATTAAGAATTCCTCATATCAGTGAGGTCATATGTTACATGTCTTTCTCTGATTGACTTATTTCACTCAGCATGATACCCTCCAGTTCCATCCATGTCGTTGCAAATGGCAAGCTTTCATTCCTTTTTGATGGCTGCATAATATTCCATTGTGTATGTGTGTGTGTGTGTGTGTGTGTGTGTGTGTGTGTGTGTGTGTGTATACCACTTCTTCTTTATCCATTCATCTGTCGAAGGACATCTTGGCTCTTTCCACAGTTTGGCTACTGTGGACATTGCTGCTATAAACATAGGGGTACATGTACCCCTTCGGATCCCTACATTTGTATCTTTGGGGTAAATACCCAGGAGTGCAATTGCTGGGTCAGAGGGTAGCTCTATTTTCAACTTTTTGAGGAACCTCCATACTGTTTTCCACAGTGGCTGCACCAGCTTGCATTCCAACCAACAGTGTAGGAGGGTTCCCCTTTCTCCACATCCCCGCCAACATCTGTAGTTTCCTGACTTGTTATTTTTAGTCATTCTGATGAGTGTGAGGTGATATCTCATTGAGGTTTGGATTTGGATTTCCCTGATGCCAAGCAATGTTGAGCATTTTTTTCATGAGTCTGTTGGCCATTTGGATGTCTTCTTTGGAAAAATGTCTGTTCATGTCTTCTGCCCATTTCTTGATTGGATCATTTGTTCTTTGGGTGTTGAATTTCATAATTCTTTATAGATTTTGGATACTAGCCCTTTATCTGATATGTCATTTGCAAATATCTTCTCCCATTCTGTCAGTTGTCTTTTGGTTTTGTGGACTGTTTCTTTTGCTTTGCAAAAGGTTTTTATCTTGATGAAGTCCCAATAGTTCATTTTTGCCCTTGCTTCCCTTGCCTTTGGTGATGTTTCTAGGAAGAAGTTGCTGTGGCTGAGGTCGAAGAGGCCTGTGTCCTCCTTCAGGATTTTGATGGATTCCTGTCTCACATTTAGGTCTTTCAACCATTTTGAGTCTATTTTTGTGTGTGGTGTAAGGAAATGTCCCAGTTTCATTCTTCTGCATGTGGCTGTCCAATTTTCCCAACACCATTTGTTGAAGAGACTGTCTTTTCTCCATTGAACATTCTTTCCTGCTTTGTCGAAGATGAGCTGACCATAGAGTTGAGGGTCCAATTCTGGGCTCTCTATTCTGTTCCATTGATCAATGTGTCTGTTTTTGTGCCAGTACCATACTGTCTTGATGATTACAGCTTTGTAATAGAGCTGGAAGTCAGGAATTGTGATGCCACCAGCTTTGCTTTTCTTTTTCAATATTCCTCTGGCTATTCGGGGTCTCTACTGGTTCCATACAAATTTTAGGATTATTTGTTCCATTTCTTTGAAAAAAGTGGATGGTATTTTGATGGGGATTGCATTGAATGTGTAGATTGCTCTAGGTAGGGTTGACACCTTCACAATGTTTGTTCTTCCAATCCATGAGCATGGAACGGTTTTCCATTTCTTTGTGTCTTCCTCAATATCTTTTCATGAGTATTTTATAGTTTTCTGAGTACAGATTCTTTGCCTCTTTGGTTAGATTTATTCCTAGGTATCTTATGGTTTTGAGTGCAATTGTAAATGGGATTGACTCCTTAATTTCTCTTTCTTTTGTCTTGTTATTGGTGTATAGGAATGCCATTGATTTTTGTGAATTGATTTTCTATTCTGCCACTTTACTGAATTCCTGTATGAGTTCTAGGAGTTTTGGGGTGGAGTCTTTTGGGTTTTCCACATAAAGTATCATATCATCTGCAAAGAATGAGGTTTGACTTCTTTGCCAATTTGGATGCCTTTTATTTCTTTTTGTTGTCTGATTGCTGTGGCTAGGACCTCTAATACTATGTTGAATAGCAGTAGTGATAGTGGACATCCCTGCGTGTTCCTGACCTTAGTGGGAAAGCTCTCAGTTTTTCCCCATTAAGAATGATATTCATTGTGGGTTTTTCATAGATGGCTTTTATGATATTGAGGTGTGTACCCTATCCTTATACTCTGAAGAGTTTGGATCAAGAAAGATTGCTGTTTGTTTCCTGAGATTAAGAATTCCTCATATCAGGAAACAAACTGAGGGTTGCTGGAGTGGTGGGGGGTGGGAGGGATGGGGTGGCTGGGTGATAGATATTGGGAAGGGTATGTGCTATGGTGAGCACTGTGAATTGTTCAAAACTGTTGAATCACAGATCTGTACCTCTGTAACAAATGATACAATATATGTTAAAAAAAAAAGAAGAAGATAGCAGGAGGGGAAGAATGAAGGGGGAGAAATTGGAGGGGGAGACGAAGCATGAGATAATATGGACTCTGAAAAACAAACTGAGGTTTCTAGAGGAGAGGGGGGGATGGGAGGATGGGTTAACCTGGTGATGGGTATTAAAGAGGGCATGCTCTGCCTGGAGCACTGGGTGTTATACACAAACAGTGAATCATGGAACACTACATTAAAAACTAATGATGTAATGTATGGTGATTAACATAACAAAGAAAATTAAGAAAATCAGTAAAAGAGCTAAACTTTCAATAGAAAAATAAACATTTTATTAATCAATGATTAATTAATATAGGAAAAATATTCAATGTCTTTATAATTAAAAAAAAGAAAAGATGCTGTACTTTGTTAACTGCTTTCTGCATCTATTTAGAGGATCATGTGGTTCTTGTTCTTTCTTTTATTAATGTATTGTATCACATTGATTGATTTGCAGATGTTGAACCAAAATTGAAGCCCAGGTATAAATTCCACTTGGTCACGGTGAATAATCCTTTTAATGTACTGGTGTATCCTATTGGCTAGTATTTTGGTGAGAATTTTTGCATCCATGTTCATCAAGGATATTGGTCTGTAATTCTCCTTTTTGATGGGGTCTTTGTCTGGTTTTGGGATCAGGGTAATGGTGGCCTCATAAAACGAGTTTGGAAGTTTTCCTTCCATTTCTATTTTTTGGACCACTTTCAGAAGAATAGGTATAATTCTTCTTTAAATATTTGGTAGAATTCCCCTGGGAAGTCTTCTGGCATTGGGCTTTTGTTTTTTGGGAGATTTTTGATTGCCGCTTCAATTTCCTTTGTGGTTATAGGTGTGTTCAGGTTTCCTATTTCTTCCTGGTTCAGTTTTGGTAGTTTATACATCTTTAGAATGCATCCATTTCTTCCAGATTATCTAATTTGCTGGCATATAGTTGCTCATAATATATTCTTATAATTGTTTGCATTTCTTTGGTGTTGGTTGTGATCTCTCCTCTTTCATTCATGATTTTGTTGATTTGGGTCCTTTCCCTTTTCTTTTTGGTAAGTCTGGCCAGGGGTTTATCAATCTTGTTAATTCTTTCAAAGAAGCAGCTCCTAGTTTCGTTGTTCTGTTCTACTGTTTTTTGGTTTCTATTTCATTGATTTCTGCTCTGATCTTTATTATTTCTCTTCTCCTGCTGGGTTTAGGTTTTATTTGCTGTTCTTTCTCTAGCTCTTTTAGGTGTAGGTTAGGTTGTGTATTTGAGACTTTTCTTGTTTCTTGAGAAAGGCTTGTATTGCTCTATACTTTCCTCTTAGGACCCCCTCTGCTGCATCCCAAAGATTTTGAACAGTTGTGTTTTCATTTTCATTGGTTTC
The DNA here is from genome assembly GCF_003265705.2 of Callorhinus ursinus. Taxonomy (NCBI): domain Eukaryota; kingdom Metazoa; phylum Chordata; class Mammalia; order Carnivora; family Otariidae; genus Callorhinus; species Callorhinus ursinus. The sequence goes on from NW_027397066.1 coordinate 135,253,224, forward strand.
CATGAATTTTTTTTAATTCTTCTTGAATTTCCTGGTTGACCCATTCATTCTTTAGTAGGATACTCTTTAGCCTCCATGTATTTGAGTTCTTTCCGACTTTCCTCTTGTGATTGAGTTTTAGTTTCAAAGCATTGTGGTCTGAAAATACGCAGGGAATTGATTTCAATCTTTTGGTACCGGTTGAGACCTGATTTGTGACCTATGATGTGATCTATTCTGGAGAATGTTCCATGGGCACTAGAGAAGAATGTGTATTCTGTTGCTTTGGGCTGAATGTTCTGAATATATCTGTGAAGTCCATTTGGTCCAGTGTGTCATTTAAAGTCTTTATTTCCTTGTTTACCTTTTGCTTAGATGATCTGTCCATTTCAGTGAGGGGGGTGTTAAATTCCCCTACTATTATTGTATTGTTGTCGATGTGTTTCTTTGCTGTCATTATTAATTGTTTTATATATTTGGCTGCTCCCATGTTAGGGGCATAGATATTTACAATTGTTAGATCTTCTTGTTGGATAGACCATTTAAGTAGGATATAGTGTCCTTCCTCATCTCTTATTAGAGCCTTTAGTTTAAAATCTAATTTGTCTTTTTTTTTTTTTAAATCTAATTTGTCTGATATAAGGATTGCCACCCCAGCTTTCTTTTGGTGTCCATTAGCATGGTGAATGGTTTTCCACCCCCTCACTTTCAATCTGGGGCTGTCTTTGGGTCTAAAATGAGTCTCTTGCAGACAGCATATCGATGGGTCTTGTTTTTTTTTTTTTTTTTTTTAATCCAATCTGAAAGCCTGTGTCTTTTGATTGGGGCATTTAGCCCATTTACATTCAGGGTAACTATTGAAAGATATGAATTTAATGCCATTGTATTGCTTGTAAGGTTACTGCTAGTGTATATTGTCTGTGCTCCTTTCTGGTCTATGTTACTTTTAGGCTCTCTCTTTGTTTAGAGGACCCCTTTCACTATTTCTTGTAGGGCTGGTTTCATGTTTACAAATTCCTTTAGTTTTTGTTTGTCCTGGAAGCCTTTTATCTCTCCTTCTATTTTCAATGACAGCCTAGCTGGATATAGTATTCTTGGCTGCATATTTTTCTCTTTTAGTGCTCTGAATATATCATGCCATTCCTTATGGCCTGCCAGGTCTCTGTGGACAGGTCTGTTGTTAATCTAATGTTTCTACCATTGTAGATTAGAGATCTCTTGTCCCGATCTGCTTTCAGGATTTTCTCTTTGTCTCTGAGACTCATAAGTTTTACTATTAGATATCGGGGTGTTGACCTATTTTTATTAATTTTGAGGGGAGTTCTCTGTGCCTCTGGATTTTGATGCCTATTTCCTTCCCCAAATTTTGGAAGTTCTCTGCTATAATTTCCTCTAATATACCTTCCTCCCCTCTATCTCTTTCTTTTTCTGGGATCCCGATTATTCTAATATTGTTTCAAGTTATGGTATCACTTATCTCTTGAATTCTGCCCTCGTGATCCAGTAGTTGTTTATCTCTCCTTTTCTCAGCTTCTTTGTTTTTATTAATAGTCTTTTTGATTTTGACTTGGTTAGATTTTATTCTTTTATTTCTCCAGAAATATGGCAACCCCGAGCTGAAAGCCTGTGCCTCGGCTCCGTCTCTGCAGCCAGCTTCTCTGCTCTGATACCTGGGAGCTCTGCCACACTCAGGCACCCCCGGTCTTCCTGTGACCCCGAGGGGCCTAAGACCACACTGTCCCATGAAGGTTCCACCTCCCACTTAGCCACTGGAGCAACGTCCCTCAGCGGAGCTGACTTCTAAAAGTTCGAATTTTGTGCTCCAGGGCTCTATCACTTGCGGGTAGTGGCCAATGGAGGCCCCTCCCCCACCGTCTATCCTCCCGTATCTCACCTTGGGATATACTTCTCCGCACGTCCTACCTTCCAGAAAGTGGTCACTTTTCTGTTCAGAGAGTTGCTGCTATTCTTTTCTTCTATCTCCTGTTGAGTTCGCAGGTGATCCTTATCCAGCTCAGAAATGATTAGATTGCTAAGAATTATTTTTGTACGTCCTCTTGTCTCCTGTATTTATGATATACATACTTTTTCAGTAGATATAATTTAGAATAGAAACAAAATATAAGTTGATTATAGTGGTGTAAGGTGAAGTTAGATTATTATGGATTGGTGTAGTCAGAGAAATTTTAGTGGAGAAAATAATTTAGCTTACCCTAAAGTATGGGATTTATCAGAACTGAGAATTGTGTCCTGGAAAGGAGAAGCAGGGTATGGGAATTAGCATGGCATACACAGGTAGGAAAAATGAAGAATAAGAGTGGATAAAACAAGGATTTATATAGAAAAGAATAGAGGTAGAAGGTGAACAGATGCTGTTAGTTTTTAGTGGAAAGATAAACTTGTTTAGGCTTAATGTAGAAGAAAATAAGGAGTCAGTGTGTCTGATCATTACTTTTTAATGCTGGATAAGGACACTGATGTTGATGTTATTTTAGGAAGATTAATCTTAGAGCAATATTCAGGCTGATGTTGAGAGATGAAGAACAATCACCAGAAAATACTGGGGAAAATCCATTTAATAATTCTTATGTAAGAGCATGAGCACCTGGTTTCTGTACAGATAAAATACTGATGAGGGGGGTGGCAAACCAAGGGCCTAACAATGTTCAGGCCTGGTCAGAGGCTATGGGAAGGTGTACTGTTTGTAGAGATTTGAAAACAAAAAATAAAACTGAATAACATTTTTTTCTGCTTCTAATCTTGGCGATAAGATATTTATTCCTGAAAAAAAAAAAATCTCATTTTTGGTCTACATGCTTAACAATTGCCATTGTTATTGAAGAGTTTCAATCATATATATGCCAGTTTTAACTTAGCACATTTTAATTACATTTCCTTTAATGAACGTTGTGCCTGCAGCGATGCTAATAAAAAGAACTCCGAGTTATGAAATCAGCTCCCCTTACACATGCCTCAGCTACATTAGTTCAAGACTCAGTTCATGAGAACTTAGAATCTTTGAACTCATTGCAAGTAGAGTTTGTGTTTCAAGACCTATGGTATTAGATATTTCTTTAATGAAAAGCAACAAGTTGGAAATAAGCAAAGAAGGTACAGTGATTTTTAAAATGAAGAAACAGAATTTGAGTTATTTTATTTCTGTGATATTTACTTATTAATTTGTATATTTTACATAATATGGTTAGATATATGAGATTCAATACAAAATTTTCACTTTTTTTCCTGGTCATCATTATTATCTGTTTTACTTTAGAATAATAATTTTTCTGCCTCTAAAAGGTGGATGTTAAAAAAATAATCCACTTCAGGTGTCAAATATACTAAGTATGCCATAGAAATAAAATGACAATAGAGGCATTTGTAGGTCTATTTATGAGATAAATGAATTTAAATCATCGAAGAATTTTTGTGGTTCTTACTTAGAGATTGGGAATATTAAATATAATAAAGAATTTAGAAAAAAAGAATCAATTGGCTAGTTTGTGAGGAGAAAATGGGGAGAAAAGATAGTGAGTTTGGGTTTTTGCATATTTGATTTGATATGGCGATGGCTACTCTAAGGGGATAGAACATATACTTTATCAATCTATCTATACATATATATTATATAACTTGCTATATGTTGCATTAAGTGATTTGTTGAAATGTTTATTTCTTTGGACCATATTGTGAATCCCTGAACTTAGCAAAAAGTATGGCACAGATCAGCCACTCAAAAGCACTCAAAGATTGAGCACATGAACACATGTGGATCAGTATCAGAACTGAAAATAGATGAGCTGTGGGGACATAATATGTATTTTGGAATCAGATCATTCTTTTCCCAAGGGCTGACCAATAGGTTTTTAAAAATTTTTAATTTATTTTATTAATAAAAGCTGTATATATTAAGGTATACAGCATAAAGTTTTAATACACAATACATAGTCAAGCTAATTAATTTATTCATCTCTTCACATTGTCATCTTTGTCCGTATGGTGAGAACATCTGAAATTTACTTTCTTAGCAAATTTCCTGTGTACATATAGAATTATCACCTGTAGTCACCATGCTGTACATTAGATCTCTTCACATAGTTATAACTTTCTACCCTTTGATCAATATCTCCCCATTTCCCCCACCCCTCTACCCCTGGGAACCATTGTTCTATTCTCTGCTTCTATGAATTCAAGTTTTTAAGATCCTTTATGTAAGTGAGATCATGCAGTGTTTTTCTCTGTCTTAATGTCTTAGCATAATGTCTTCCAGACTCCTCCATGTTTTCACAAGTGGCAGGATCACCTTTATTTTTAAGGCTGAATAATATTTCATTATATATATATATATGATTACTTTTTACCCATTCATATGCCAACAGACACTTAGGTTGTTTCCATATCTTGGCTATTATGAATAATGCTGCCATGAATATGGGACCACATATATCTCCTTGAGGTACTGATTTACTTTCTTTTACTCAGAAGTGGGATTGCTAGATCATATGGTAGTCCTATTTGAATTTTTTGAAGAACCTCTATACTGTTTTCCATAATGGCTATACCAATTTGCATTTCCACCTGTAGTAGGCAAGTGTTTTCTCCACATTCTTGCCAAATTTGTTATTTATATCTTTTTGATAATAACCATCCTAAAAGATGTAAAGTGCTCTCTCATTGTGGTTTTGATTTGCATTTCTCGATGAATAATGGTATTGAGCAGCTTTTTATATACATGTTGGCCATTTGTATGTCTTATTTTAAGAAATTTTTACTCAGGTCCTGTGTCCATTTTAAAACCTGATGATGATGACTGTGAGATTAGGTTATACAAGTTCCTTATATATTTTGGATATTAATCCCTTATCAGATATATGGTTTGCAATATTTTCTCCTAATCTGTACATTGCCTCTTCATTTTGTTGATTGTTTCCTTTCTGTGCAGAAGCTTTTCTATTTGATGTACTCCCATTTGTTTATTTTTTTTTCTTTTGTTGTCTAGGTTTTGGTGTCACATCCCAAAAATTATTGTCAATTTTTTCTTATGTTTTCTTATGTTTTTCTTCTAGGAGTTTTATAGTTGAGGAAATTTTTTCTTATGTTTTCTTCTAGGAGTTTTATAGTTTCATATCTTACATTTAAGTCTTTAATCTATTTTATGTATGGTGAATGGTAAGGGTCCAATTATATTCCTCTGCATGTGGCGACCCAGTTTTCCTAACACCATTTATTGAAGAGACTATTATTTCCCCATTTTGTATGCTTAGGTTTATTTCTGGGCTCTTGATTCTGTTCCCTTTGTATATATGTCTACTTGTTATGCCAGTGCCATACTATTTTGATCACAATTGCTTGTTATTTCTCAAGATTATTTTGGCTATGTGGGGTCTTTTGTGGTTCCAATGAACTTTAGAATTGTCTTTTTTCATGTTTGTGAAAAATGCCATTGCAATTTAATTGGGATTGTATTGAATCTGTGGATTGCTTTGAGTAGTATGGACATTTTAACAGTATGAATTCTTCCAATCCATGAACATTGAATATCTTTCTATTTATTTGTGTATAGTCCAATTTCTTTAGTGTCTTTCTTTCTTTCTTTCTTTCTTTCTTTCTTTCTAGTGCACAAATCTTCCTTCTCCTTGGTTAAATTTATTCTTAAGTATTTTCTTATGCTATCATGAACGGAATCATTTTCTTGATTTCCTTTTCAGATACATTGGTGTTGGTATAAAGAAGTGCAACTAACTTTTGTATGTAGATTTTGTGTCCTACAACTTTACTGAATTTGTTTGTTAGTTTTAACATTTATGGAGTTTAGGATTTCTATATGTAGGATCATTTCATCTATAAACAGAGATAATTTTATTTTTTTCCTATTTGGATGCTTTTTATTTCTTATTTTTGTTTGATTGCTTTTGCTAATACTTCTAGTACTATGTTGAATAGATATGGCAAAAGTGGGCATTCTTGACTTGTACCAGATCTAAGAGGAAAAGGTTTCAATTTCTTCCCCATTGATTATGATACTAGCTGTGAACTTTTCATAAATGTCTTTGATTGTTAAAGTAACTTCCTTCTAAATCTATATATTGAGAGTTTTTATCATAAATGCATGTTGAACTTTGCTGATGCATTTTTGCATCTATTGAGATGATTATGTATTTTTTATCTTTCATTCTTTTAATATATGTCACATTAATTGTTAAACAAAACTGGCATATCAGCAATAACTCCCATTTAGTCATAGTGTATAATTTTTTGATGTGTTGTTAAATTTGGTTTGTTAGTGGGGCGCCTGGGTGGCTCAGTTGGTTGAGTGTCTGCCTTTGGCTCAAGTCATGATCCTGGAGTCCCAGGGTCGGGCCCCATGTCCAGTTCCCTGCTCCGCGGGGAGTCAGTTTCTCCCTCTGCCCTTCACCCCACTTGTGTTTTCTCTCTCTCTCTCTCACTCTGTCTCTCTCTCAAATAAATAAATAAAATCTTTTAAAAAATTGGTTTGCTAGTATTTTATTGAGGATTTTTGTAGCTAAAGTCACCAAAGATATTAGTCTGTGCATTTATTTTCTTAGGGTTCCTTGTCTGGCTTTGGTATCAGGATGATGTTGGCTTCATCAGATGAATTTAGAAGTATTCCTTTTACTTCTATTTTTTGGAAAAGCTTGAGAAAGATTAATATTAATTCTTCTTTGAATGTTGGGTGGAATACAGCTGGAAACCATCTGGCCCTGGGCTTTTCTATTTGGGGAAGTTTTTTATTACTACTTAAATTTCCTTATTTGATATTGGTCTGATCAGGCTTTCTATTTCTTCTTGATTTACTCGTGGTAGGTTGTATGCTTCTGTGAATTATCCATTTCTTCTAGGTTATTCAAATTCTGTATGGCTGGACTCATCCCAGTACTCATCTTTAGCTTAGATTTTATTTTCTCAAAAAAGTTCTCTGAATATCTCATTAAAGTTTTCCCAGTCACCATCTACTCCCATCACCGTTTACTTTCTGTATTTATTTTCTGTAAAATTTCAGTTGACATTAGTTGAAATTATGTGTTTTCTTACATACTTACTCTCATTAGAATACCAGGTGCCATTTTTTTCCTGTCCTGTTCACTTTTGTATTAAAAAAAGTAGTACAATGTTTAGCATATATTTTTAGAAGGAAGGAGTAAGGACATATTTTTCTATAAATATTTAAAGATATAATGATTATTAGTACCTTACAATTCAAAAGTTTTTCAACTAATGTCAATTTTTAAAGCATTAAACATTGTATAAACTTTAAAAATAATAATTATTTGAACACTAAAAGTGCTTCAGTGTAGTTTACCATTCAAATTCTTTACTTGCTTTGTGAAAGCTTCAGGTAATGCCTTATAATATTTACAAAAAAAAGTTTCATTGATTATTGTATCAATTATTAAACATATGACATTTCATACCATGTGCCTCACAATATAGAAATTGTGCAGTTATATTGTGGAAGAGATAAATAGAGACACTATGGAATAAATACAGCCTCCCTTCTCTATTTAGTCTGAGAGACTAGAACAATGAAACTGCTCCTAGAGGAACACAAAAGTCAGGAAGGGTTATTGCTAGTGAGTTAGACTAGTACGTTATTTTTTATATATCATTGCCATCACAAAGGAAACGTAGAGTTTCTTTTAGTTTTGATATTTGGCTACTTGTTTCATTTAAATTATTTGTATTACTTGATGACTTTGGTAAAATTACTCATAAAAGTTTATCTGTAAAAGACTCATGATCATGGCTACTTATCAGCAAGAGAATATGTTGTTTTTTCTAGGTATTATACATATACTATTTCTCTATTGTGGGTACCTCACTACAGAGCATGAGTTTGATATAAAGATTTAAAGATTTTGGGGTGCCTGGTTGGCTCAGATTGTAAAGCGTCTGCCTTCAGCTCAGGTCATGATCTCCAGGTCCTGGGATTGAGCCCCATGTCAGGCTCCCAGCTCAGCTGGGGGTCTGCTTCTGCCTCTCCCCCTGTTTATACTCTCTCTCTCAAATAAGTAAGTAAAATCTTTAAAAAAAGATTTAAAGATTCTGAAGAAAGAAAAATACAAATGCCTTTCATTAAATTCTCATATGTATATTTTTACCATTTACTTCTACTATATACATGTTGACTCTACAAAGATTGCTCTATGTCAATATCTACTTAAGCTAATATAATTTAGAATCAAACTAAGTTACATAAACATTAATCTATGTATAGATGGTAGCTAGAATCAGGATCAAGACTTTCCTGTGTCCCAGGCAGGACCATCATGAAACTAGAGTTTGGTTATTTGGTAAATATTACCCATTATGCAGCTACTTGTCCACCACTTAAACTTTGCTTTTCTATTTTGGCTGTAGCTTAAGTAAAAAATCAAACATGTCTCTTTATTCAATTTACCTTTCAGTCACTTCTGTCAAACTGAGGAGACAAGAAAAACAAAACAGAGAAAAAAATGCAGTATATTTTGATAGTTCTCCTCAGAATGGACATGACACCTGCCTAATTATAAGACATTGAAATGCAACAAAGTCCTTAAACAGACAGCCATCCTATCAATCCTTGAAAACCTTCTCCTGTCCTTTCTAACATGCTGAGCATAAAGTAAAACTTCATAACTATGACCTCACTGATTTGGAATTTGTTAAGACTAAAGCATAAGAAACACAGTTGTTCATTTTTATTTTCATTTTTTTTTTAATTTTAGGACATTTTATTAAGGATTCAGTAACATTTCTTTTTTTTTTTAAAGCATAGTTTTAATGTTGCATGACAGGGTGCCTGGGTGGCTCAGTTGGTTAAGCAACCACCTTCGGCTCAGGTCATGACCCTGGAGTCCTGGGATCGAGTCCCACGTCGGGCTCCAGGCTCAGCAGGGAGCCTGCTTCTCCCTCTGACCTTCTCCCTTCTCATGTTGTTCTCTCTCTCAAAAAATAAATAAAATCTTTAAATAAAATAAAATAAAATAAAATGTTGCATGACAAAATATATAAGATCTAACTTGGATGTAAAATGTAGTCAATAATTAACTCTTTTCAAACTAAGGAAAATTTGTAGTTTTATATATTGTTAATATTTCCTTTTCTCAATAGAAAATTCCAATTATTAGAGAATTATTACTATTTTAGATTAATAGTTATATTTAAATATGTACCTATTAAACTAATAGCTCTTTTTACTAAAATGTACAATGTCTAATAATAAAAATATATTTTGTATCATATTTGTTAATCTTTTTACACTTATATCTTCATATAACAGTTTAATGAAATATGCCTTCATAGTTATACAGTTTTATGAAGTATAAAATCAATTTCTTTTAGGTTTTTAATCTGTGTGTGGATTTTCTTTGACAATGATTTTCTTCCAGTATATTTTGTGCTTGATACATTCATCAAAATATGAAGCACAATGCTGTGTGCAAGTAAGCTGAATCAACTTACTGATTTAAAAATTGAAGTGTGAAAAGAATTATACTTAAATTTGTTCCTCTAATCTTGAATTACTGAGAACAAAATACTATTATCTCCAAGGTTAGTTGAGTTTATCCAATATCAAGCCCATTTAACAACAAAGAAATCCACATATATCATGAAAAATTTCTGTTTTCAATTCTAATTTAAAAAAAAAAGAAGCAGTTCTTTGTAGCTTAAGAAAAAAATTGGGGGGCACAAGTTAGAAAAAATAAAGACAAAATTACTGAACTCAAGAGATTTAATAGTGAAATTAAAAATTTGGTCGAAAGTGTATCTTGGTATTTGTTTGATTAACTCTGTTAAAATACAGTTTAATTACATGTCTGCAAACCAAAGTACTATATTCTTCTACTCCCACAAAGGAAATTTTATCATCAAGCAATAAAACTAGAGCATGTGGGTATGCTTCTGTCAGTTCCTTTCCTGCCTCCCACCTTCCCTTCCTCCCTCATTCCATTTCTTTCCTTTCCTTTCCTTTCCTTTCCTTTCCTTTCCTTTCCTTTCCTTTCCTTTCCTTTCCTTTCCTTTCCTT